>NW_027287264.1:0-86846 GCF_022747635.1 Hetaerina americana | reverse complement strand
GATGAAGAGGCGTTGAATGTTATGTCGGGCGACAGCTTGTTTTTTGTTAAGAGAGACAAAGGAATAAACGCTGTACCGTTGTATAGGTATGTTCCATGTAAAACCTACCTTAGCCGTTACAAAAACAATAGCAATAATTAATTTGAAGCGTAGAAACTTCTCATCATGAGGCGAACAACAAATAAATATTTGAATGGAATGTGATGTTGCTATTTCGAATTAGTTCAGATCTCCGCTGGAGTACTTCAAACATTTAGTATCATTGCAGAGAAAACTGATTACGCATTTGGCGAAATAACATTCATCATAGCAAATAACATCATAGCAAATCAATGTTGGCACCTAGAGATTAATTCTATCCCACTCCAAAATAGTTTCCAATGACCGCGAGATTTTAAGAGAGAGAGAGAATGTGTCGAATAATCCGAATGGAAAGAAAATTTTTCGCCTTCACGTAGTCAATGGTTAACACAGTGATAGAAATCGCAATTCAGGGTTAACTCTCAAAAAAATGCGATATATCCTTGACCAATTCGAAATGCTAAATCACCTTTAAATTTCATTGAAAATCAGTAACTTTCCTTAACAAAAAGCTACCTAACACACTCTGTCATATTATTATTTGATGCCCTGCAAGCCGACGACATTTATCAGATCTAGATAATGCCAATCCTCATTTTCTTGCCTTAGCTTTCGTTCATTTTTCCGTTGCTTTCCTCTGTTTTCCCCTCCGTGGAAGATACGTACCTAATCGGGTTTCTGGAAAACCTTGACTCCTCGGGTGGCGTTCTCTGAAGTCTAAACATTGTCGATCCATGAATCCGTGATATTTTTCGTCGTCAAATCATTTGCGTTACCCTGTTTCACCTCGAGCTTTTTATGGTGGAGAATAGATCGATAAAGAGAGGTGTGGGAGGCAAAGTGAGCGGGGAATACTGCCGGGTGAGATACATTAAACGGTAAAAATTAAAGACGTGAAAGCAAATGGCGCATTAAGTTATTTGGTTAGAGGGAATATAGGGGGAGTAGAGAGAGTCCAGTCAAGCCAATCCAGGGGTCGATCGCTCTTGATGACGTCCCCACCCCCCGCTTGAAATTGATCGCGCTTGCTCTTGTGAAGGCTGGAATCCCTGCTCATTATTTCCCAATGGCCGGCATGAAGGCACAAGTCATCTTGCTTCTTAATAGTGAAGATTTTGCTCCGCTTTATATTCCAGGCGTAAAAGTGAGCGAGAAAAAGTTTTAGAGGCGTCACCTGTGGCTTTAATATTGCTCGGTGGTAAGAGTGGGCTTTAGACCTCGACTCGGAAGTTTCCCCAAAAGAGTCGTGAAGCGAGGTAAAAGATGTGATGCACATTGTATATGTGGTATATGGGGGAGCGTGCGCGTTTGGGAGGCGGTGGGCGGGGGGATGTTTGCTGAGCGAGGGTGAGCCTAATGCGGCCACCGGTCGTGTCGACCGCAAAGTCTGGGGAATATGCAACGCAATCGCGGAATGTCTCCAACGTCTCTCTCTTCCCCTCATTCGGGATTGGATTTTAGCGCTCGTTCTATGAGAATGTGCTTCTTTGGAGAAATTTATATGATAGCGTGTTCGCCTATAAAACGCGCCCTACGCCTGATTTTGGGCAAAACTTTGCCCAAAAGCGTTCCGAGTTCCGAGCGTTAAAATCGGGGGAGTGGGAAGCATTTTTCGGCGACTTTTTTTAACAAGATGCACGAGATTGAACGCATGCATATCACCCCACCCAGGCTCCACCCTGACGATCCCTTAAGCGTCCTCCTTTTTCATCACGGATTCATATCGATATTTCGAACAACGTGGTTATGGATATTTCAAAATACGTAACCAGTCCAGAAAGTAACTTACGTTTTGGCCTAGCGTGGCGGTGGTTAGATCTGAGTAGAGTTTCAGTTTCAAATCTTGGTGCCTAAATGTCCCTGCATTCAGTATTGCCGTAGTGTGAGAGTTCGTAGACTGTGGTTCTTCTACTTTACTCACTGCGAACTGTGTTAAAATGTGCATTTCAACACAAAATCCCGCAAGTTGTGAAGCGTGATCTGTGCTTAGGTTTGTACTGTCAAAACCCACAAGCCAATTGCAATTCAAAGGCAACTTTGTGAAGTGTACGGAGACGAAATAATGAGTGAAGACTGAGTGAGGCAGTGGTACATTCAGTTTGAAAAAAGGTCACATCAATGCTCATGGCGAGGACCGAAGTGGTCGGCCAAGCCTTGTGATAGATGAACTGACGGTGAAAACCATCGAAAAAATTCGTGAAAATATCCAATTTACGATTACGGATCTCTCGCTAGACGTGGCTTGTCACACAGTGCTTTTATAGTAACGCAGAATGATGATGTAAACAAGTGGTTAAAATTTAAGGCGACAGATTTCTTCACAGAAGGAAATGAAAAGCCTTCCTATCGTTATGATAAATGCCTCAATTTGGATAGCAGATTTGTAGAAAAATAGTCTAAGTATGTGCCTTTTATGATTAATTATATGATTAAACTTTGTGATGTCACTATGTCCATATTTTATTTCAAAACGTTAGTTACTTTCTGGATAGTTAGTCGTATATTGATATTTCTATGATTTATCAAGCATCTATATATTTAACCACCGCATCGTGTACTTGAGCGACCAAAACCAAATTAAAGGACCCTAAGCTTAGTGTCATTAGATGGGAGTAAACTTCACACTGAAAGTTCATTTGAAATGTGTAGAATCCGCACATTGATAGGGCATTAAGGGGAGACATTTCTTTATCCTGTGGCGCCAGAGGTTTCTTAGGCAGATAGAATCCCCGCAAGAATGTTTTTGGTAAAATGAGGCTGCCCAGATGCGTAGCCAGGAATTGAACTCAGCCCTCCAGGTAATAACCCTGCGTAATGCACAATGAACTGCCACACCATTTTGCCCATTGATAATAAATTTCAAAATATACATTAAAACCGCCGTGTAAAACCTTCGTGTACCAGCGAAGTCCAAAATTTTTTTTCCAGCAGGTAAGGTCATCCAATGCCTCAAGACATTTAATTTAAAATATTTAAACCTGGCACTTCCTCATCATCGTAGGTCACAACGTTGTATTTTATGAAAAATATCATTGTTATGTACTCTTTTTACACAGTAACTACATACAAAATCAACAAATACCATAAACTAAAGGCTACTTTGTTAGGTGAGGGTGAAATTATTGCATTAAATGGGTGAATAAGGGGAACCAGTTCCTTTTTCTGTGCTTTCCCGCGTTTTCTCAGTAAGGTCTGGTACGCGAAAAATCACACAGTCTGTGTGAAACTAAGGGTTCCGAGATGCGTCATCCGGAATCAAACTCGGGTTCTCTTGGTTAGTTCTCCCTAGCTTCACATACTGGAGCAATTGAAACTGGTATAACATTTATGAATATATAAATTTTACTTGTTTTGAACCTAAAAACAAATAATAGAATACTTGCATGCAAAATAATATAGGAAATAATACAGTCAAAGCATTTAAATGGAAACATTTCGTAGTAAACGCTAAGGTTCTGTATTCAAGCAACACCCTGCTCAATGTAAAAGTATTCGTTAAAATTGTAATTGCTTCTTCACATAAAGGTCATCTCATTAATTTCCTCCTCTTTGGTAAAATGCGGTGTTAAGAGTGAATACATCATTTAACCCAGCTTGTGAAGAGAGATCGTCGAAGACTTCCGACCTTGCCATTCAAGTTGGTTCGAAGGATTTCCACTCAGCGTCGCCGTTCACGCACTTGTCAGTGTGGAATCGAAAGCGTAGGGGGCTGTTCGTGGTGGTGGCGCCAAGCGAAAAGGGAAATAAGCGCAGTAAAGGAGGGGTCAATAGAGGGTCGCATGCACATTAGACGCCGTGCAGAGTGGCTGATTTCGGCTCTGGCGAGTACAAGTTTAGAATATTCGCCATCCGGAGACCTTTCTACGGAGGTGCGCATTTCGTAAAATTAACTTATTTCAGATATTGCTACAATGCCTCAAAATACTTCTAAGTACTTCTCTTGAGCGTCGATCAACTTTTGCCTGCGGCTTTTCCACGACCCTAAGGCTCCCTATCGGGTGGATTCCGTAAGGGTACGTGTGCAACGTTCTTTGACGGCACTTATGGTCCTATAGTGGTGTCCTTCGAGGTAGGATTTAACTTTTGGGAATAGAAAATGTCTGCTGGAGTCGATTCGGGATTGCAAGGGGATTGGGAAATCGTCGCGATGCCATTACAGGTCTTCGCAATCAGGCACTCGACTCTGCTATTGGTAGTCCGTCAAGACCTTCGGGACGAGTTTAGCGCAGATCTTTCGCATCGCCTAATTTTCGGTGGTAACGGTGTGCAGTGTCATCTTATCAATGCCAATACGATCTCCAATGATGCGAACACTTAACCGACAGGAAAAAATTGTTACCGGTATTTTTTATACAAACCTTGTGAGGAGATGTAGTCAAAATAGCTCCCCTAATCGTTGGTGGAGGGTTTGACATCGGTCTCCAGCCCCTTGTTACTCCACCTTTTTACCCTTTCCACTTGGATTCCAATTACGAATGTTTTACCTCTCACTTGCTCTTCGTAGGAACACGAGATATGAATCCTTTTGAGAAATTATTGGCGCATACATTAACGGTAACGGGAACTTAAAAGGTTAAATTTACTTTAAAAAGGTAAAAATTTAGTTTGATGAAATCGTTTGCCACCATGATTAGTGTTGTAGTATAATTACATTCTTGTAGTTAAAATACGAGCTTGAACTGAAAGAGTACATTACGTTGAAATACAATTTCCTTTTTTTATTTTAGTGATATTAAAATAAATATACCAAGCGAATTTAATCAAAAGTTTGAAGCCCCTTAATAAAGTGATATATAGTATGCTTGAATAGTTATGAAACGACATTACTATTTGCACGGTGACTTATTTGGTGATAAAGAATTAATGAAATTCTTTCTCCATGAACCATACCCAAAATAGTGTAGTAATGAACTCCACGTAAGATTCCTTGTGAACCAACTCCCCGTTAGAAAATGTAATGAAATGGCACTCAGACACTCTTCCCCCCCAACGTCTCACGTAATTTAAGCCAAGACCCCTTCCGGATTCCACGTCTCCCGTCTGAGTGAGACTTGCTCCCCTCTGTTACGTATTATCCGAGATGGACTTTAGCCGCGCCTGCTCAATGGGCCCCTGAGTTGAGTGCCGAACAAGCTATCCCGAATGGACTCTACGCCTGCCCCTGCCCTCGCTCTCCTCTCAACCCTCGCAGCCGCATTCGACCAGGGGCCATCCGTCTGGAAGAGCGAGCCCAGTTTCGGGAAGGATGACTTGATCGACGTCCACCGTTCCTCCCATCGCTCTCCGAGGAAACCACTACCCTCGTCTCCCCTCCACTCCCCTTTCAAGCCACAGCAATTCCCCCTCGCCCATTCCTAGAACAGATGTCGTCTCGTAATTGAACGCTTATATGTGCCCTGTCACAGTGCCCTAGGCCAGGTTTTAAGAATTGGAGGTGAAATTCGATATTATATTATGAAATCCTCCAAGTAGGATGATCCTGTGATCTACAGCGTGGCAGAACTCTAGGTTTTTAATAGTTTTTTTTAAAGGCACATGAGAGCAATTCAATTAATTGATGCCATTTTTTTAAGGGTCGATTCTGTAGAATTCAAATAAATTAGGGAAAAGGGGCTTAACTTCATTGGAAAGTCATTTAACTTTCAAAATTTGTTCCCTTAATAAGTTTCCCTGAACAAAAATAATTCACGAAATACAAAGGTGTAATAGTAACTTATTAATTAAATACAATGATAGTAGTTGTCAATTAAATCTAATATAATAACTTATTGTATTCAAATTATTTCATATTAATTCTTAAAATGGCAGAGGATAAAAACTAAATTTATAAAAATTCATATTTAGTAGTGCATTAGCTATCATACCACCTCTAAGATTTTTAAGACTATGTTACGTTTAATACTACGTCTTAGTACTCTTCCCCGATCAACGTTTCCGATCGAAGAAATCTGGCTTGAATGTGCTACCGACGATGTCTCGCATGGCCACTCCTGAACGGAGTAAACGGCACATACTGACCTAATTAGAACGAATCATGGGTGAATATTTTATTCTATTAGGGTTAATCGATTAAAAGAATCTTTTTTATGAGAAAAATTTGAAGAAAGGAATTTTTAACCGGCTAAATTAGTAAAAAATAAATTTTTCGTGACTTAAGTTCGGAGCGTCTCACATTATGGACCTAAAACCTTAGCATAATATAATAACACATTTATGACGAAATTATAAAATCTATTTAAGGCTTTTGAGACATAGTTTGGAGAAAAACGGAGACAATTAGTTTGGTAGAGAGGAAGGCGAACGATGAAGTTTTTAAGTTCGGAAAATGAATAAGAAAAAAGGTTGATTTGAGATACATTCGCAGAGAGTAAAATATGTGAGAGTAGAGTTATCAGAAAGGTTTTTGGTTGTTGATATGAGTTTGTTAGGAGGAACAATACAAGGCTAGCGAAGTAAAGGAATAAAAAGAATTGGATTTTCAAACAGCATGAAGGTAGATAGAGAGAGAGCACTAGGGAAGAAGAAAGGGAAATAGGGCGTGAGAAGAAAAGGATTCAGGAAATACGAGAGGTGGTTCGCAATATATATGCAGGTAGAGTAATGCTGTCCTTAGGGACAGCCCAAAAACGTCTAAGAGGGAGATTTTTAACCCCCTATCTACAACAATGACTATCAGACTGTGCCCCATCCTCTGACGAGATTTTTTCCTCGTGTAATATCTTCTTCCCTCGTTCCTTCAATATTGGTCACTTCCCGTGAATTGGAAGCAGTACACCTGTGACTATGGGGTTAATTGTAACTATCGCTTTGAAGAATCTCCTCTTTCAAGAACATTATGCGAACGGAAATTCTTCGGAGCGTATTGTGAGTAAGGAGTCTTACATGTGATATCGGAGCAGGTCTCTCTACTTTCTACCGACGATTGTATCACCCAAAACGAAGGCCGATTGCCGATAAAGCTCTCGCTATCGGAAATGAGAAAGGAGAGATAATGGCGTATCTGAAGGAACGTTTTTGATTCACACATTTCGAGTGAAATGGCAGTTTTGTCCTCGATTTCTGCACCTTGTTTTCTCTGGCTCGAGCAGCAAGTGAAGGTGGAAATGCTGCATCAACGGACGGTTATTCACCGATCGATCGTAAAGTTTCTCGATGGTCTCAGATATTTCCTTTCCAGTTCGGCAGAGGATCGACCAGTATATGACCGACTTACGCTCAGATGTGGTTTTGCGTCATTTAATTCATTATTAAAGTAGTGATAGTGACAAGCGACTGGATTAATTGTACGATCATAAAGTTCGATGTGTAGATACGGAAGTACTGGTCACAGTAATAATAATAATAATAATAATAATAATAATAATAATAATAATAATAATAATAATAATAATAATAATAATAATAATAATAATAATAATAATAATAATAATAATAATAATAATAATAATAATAATAATAATAATAATAATAATAATAATAATAATAATAATAATAATAATAATAATAATAATAATAATAATAATAATAATAATAATAATAATAATAATAATAATAATAATAATAATAATAATAATAATAATAATAATAATAATAATTAATTTGGCCCGTTCGAGCACGATCGGGCATTTATTGTTTCAATTTGTTTTTTGGGGTGCCTTATGTTTAAACCCCAATACAATTTCGTAAATTTTACAAAATACAAAATATGAGTTACATGCCATTCCTTTCCGTTACTCTCCCCGTTCTTACTTTATCTTTTGTTAATAAATCTTTCCAATATTTTCCTAATCGGTTCCTCATGTAGGTATTGCCCAATTTGTTGGACGTTGTGCAAATACCCAAGGATAGATTCCAGTTCGCGTCTTTCCTCGGCATAAATTGGGCAATAAAGGACTCTATGTATAGGGATATGAGAACCCTAGTTTTTTCAATGAACTCATTAGAATCACGTCTTGGTTGCAGTTAGCCATTACTTGCCATCGGTCACCGCCATTGTCATCAACCTGAAGGTTGGTTTGATAGGTGAGGCCCACCGAATTGAAGTCCGACGATGTTTGGTAATCACACATTAGTACAATAGATGAACTAATTTCCTACAAGCAGTCACTCGAAGTAAATGAAGTAGGATACATTCGCGTGTCTTTAACGTTTTTAGAATTCGGATGTTTTCCTATAAGATTACTTCCACCGGTGATGAACTAGTTTTTTCCACTCTCGCCATCTTGAAAACTCATTTAATTACAAAATTAATGCCAATTGTGAGAACAATATACTAAGAGCTCATAGAAAATCTTTATATCCTTTTGAGTGGATTTCTCTGAAATATTTATATGGAAATAATTAGATTTCGTGTACGCAGTTCTTCTTTTAATCCCCTTACGTCTTTGTCCATCTTGAATTTAAATGAAATTTCTAAGTAATTGGATTCATCTACCTGTTTTAGGGTGTTGACTGAAAATTTATTATTCTCAACAAAATATTTTTCTGTAATCAGTGATACGTGATTCTCTTTTGACATGATTTCTTGTCTCTCGACCTTGTTCATTGTCCATGAGCTTTTCACTCTAATATATATTTCCTCGTGTGCCTTCATTTCTTTCTCCTTTTCTGTATTCTACTCTATGTGACTTATTTTTCTCTTCTCTCATTCATAATCTTCATTTTTATTTGGTCTCTTCTTTCGACTCTGGAAGACTCCTATTTTTCTCTGAGCCGATTTTCTGATGGTTCGTTGGGGTTTTTGAATGAATTCAAAACTCCATGCAATTTTTTGTCATGCTCGGTAGTCATCAAGTGTCATTTTTGTAAATTATACACTCTACAAAATGATTTATTTGTTTTAAACTCATCTTGGCTCTATTTAGGACACACTTTGAGAGCATACGTCTTATTTTACCCCCAAGCAGTTCATTTTTAATGGTTGTATTTTCGGTAAGAAATATTTTTTAGATTTGAATTAAGCTGATTCCATGTGCGTAAACACTTCGGTAGAAGTTAAGTATGCTGAGGCTATCCTTGTTTTTAAAAGTACGAAATTCTTCATTGAATTTGTAATTCGGTTCTAAGAACTTCAGGCATCCGGCATAGAAAACGACCCGGTGTGTTCATCATGTTTTTAATTGGAATAGAGCGCTCTGGTATGAGCCTTAAACGTCAGTAATTTATTTATTTTTTAATCCTGAAGGAAATTTGATCTTTTTCGGTCCAACCAATCTGTGATATCCCCAAAACTGCTACTGAAGTTTACTCTTCTGATTATTTGCAAAATATATTTTCATTGACATGTTGTGAAGAGTAATTGAATTTTTCAAATATCGACTAATATTTAGAATCAGGATTTAAGTCGAAAATGGTTTTTAACGGCGTTGATGTTATCCAGTCATTAAGTCTATCCATAATAGATTTGTGAAACGGTATCGTGTTCAGCTTAGCCGAGTAATGGAAAGTTCATATTTTACAGAGGTGCAATACTTAAGTCCAGTCAATATGTCATGAAGTTTTGTTAAAATTTCGTCGTTTGGAAATATTTATGTTATTCTCCGAAAAGTTTAACAACCACTCTCGTTTTATTTTACAGAGGTATTGGATGTATATCCTTTTTGCTTCATGTACTTGAGGATTTGAAATTGCGTCTTAATTCCATTACGACTGATAAATATTCCAAAAATTTGAAGGAATCTAAAAACAACTACAAGGGAATACATTGGAAATTATCAGAGCGCGCTGTCGATGCTTCTGATAATTTACTATTGCTCCATTGCTGGATTTTTTCTTGAAAAATTATACACGTCTAATTATTTTTATGGATTAATACTAATAATCATTATCATATTAAATCCGATTTGATACGTCCCTTTTCCTTCGAGTTGAAATTTTCAGGTGGCCAAAATGTGCACTTATTTCAAAATTTGATGAGAAGAAGTGGTGTCAAATAAAAATACCCGTGCTCAAGAATGCTTTAAGGAGCTCAGTTTAAAACTTTTATCCATGGAAAGTTCATTTTAATGAATCACAAATGACTGTTCCTCACTTTTGCTGCTGTTTAATGTCCATTTTACTGTTTTTTAGTTCTCTGGGTATATTTGACGGTCTGCGCTCTCTTCTGGTGCAAATGCAGTGCATTGTTCTTGGACTTAAATAGGCTTTCTCAGGGCCCGGCAATCCAAACCCTGACTCGGATTGAACATCAAAGCATTCTAAGTGGGTTAAAACACGGACGCGTCACTCTTTTACCACAATCTAAGTAAGAAAACCCTGCTAAGAAATAAGAATGATTTTGGTAAATTACAGTTTTCCAATGAAAAAACTGAATAAAAGGTAAATATTAATTGGCAATTGCAATTACACGAACTTATTGATAACAAAAATGGAATAAGTTCAAATTCGTACTCTCTCAAATGCTATACCTTTAATATTAAAAATCCCAAGAAAATATATCAATCATCCTCTTTGATATTGCCTTCATATTTCCCATAGTTCACTAAATTCCATTCTTGTAAGATAATATTTCACTAGAACCTTGAAGTTTATGACTACATTTAATAATAATTTCACCAAAGTATAAATAGTATGTGTCGTAGCAATCAGAATACATCTGCTTTAAATCAGTGAACATTCAGTTTCAAGGTCAAACAAATCAAGTATTATTTTTACGGGCCGATTGAATGTTTATAATGACAAATCTTGCAAAGAATTTTAGTTATTACAATAATCATGGAATTATGAGCTAAATACCGCAATTATAAATAATATAAGGGAGAATATTTGTTTATTAGGGCGATATATGATGATTTTAACTGATGTAAAGTAACAAAAATGACATAAATAAAAAACCGAAATTATCATCCTGAAGCTCAACTTGCTAGGTGAGGGTAGATCATGTCAACCGACTGTTGGGAAGACTGGACTTTTTTTTAGGGTCATAGCCGTTATTTAGAAAACCTGGGTCGTCGTTTGCGGCTTGGAGCAAGTCCCCTGCAGCTGCAACTCGGCATTTTTTACGTATACAAGATAAAGGAGAATGCAACGAGGCAGCTGATGGCCATTCCGAAAAAGGACTTTGCCGATTGTTTAGAAAAGTGGAAGAGACCCTGGGATAAGTGCGTGAGGTCCCAAGAGGAGTTCTTCGAAGGGGTCTAAGGCCGCCCAAGTAGTTCCATATAGGATATGTTTCTGATAATATTGCATGGCTGGATACCTTCCGGGCAGACCTCGTATATTTAATTGTTTCATCCCAACAGTGGGGTACATGAACGGATGTTAAAATTGATTGACGACGCAAGATTTCAAATCGTGTTCCTCGAGCAACGCTATCGCATAAACTTAACGATGGGAGAATCATATACACCTTTAAACAAACTAAAAAATGTTCCATCTTGTCTGTGGGTTTCTTTTTATTTTGCAGAAAAATGGCCCTTCGGAAAGTTTTACTTTCCGTGCCTTATCAGGAAGGAGAGTTTCTCGGGCGGCGGCCTTTAGCTATTAAGCACATTCGGCTCTAGACCCAAATCGTTTCTCTATACCGCAATCTGGGTGGATCCCATTCGGAGGGGGTGAGGGCAGGGGGTTTGATTGGTACGGTTCCAAAGGGGCGTAAAAAAGTTGCTGGCGGGGAGAACCACTCTCGCCGAGCGAACCAGTTTTGGGGGCGAATCAGAGGTCGTAAATCTCCTCCCGTGTGTGAGCCTCGCGGGGAAGTCTTTCCCACGTAATAGAATTCCTAAGACTTCTTGAGACACTCCTTTTTAAGGCTTAGCATTGTTTTCCAAACAAAATACTTTAATACTGTGCAAGAATGAATTGAAAATATGCTAACTACGGAAACATACTCCATTTTTTAAAAAAAAAGCTGTCAGGCCAAAGTGTCACGTATATATATGATATATATGTAGTTTCCGTAGGATCCCTTTAAGCATGATCTCCTTTGACACCTTTACAACTCAATGCTTCCGTATAAATAGAACAACGTTCGATAGTTTCTTTCGCGAGTCTTATTTTAACTTATCTTATAGTCTTACAAACTGTAAAATCAACCCTTAAATAATAAGAGTGCATTGAACAGGCTTTGAGGTAACTCTTTTAGTGATGGGATTCATGTAAAGTAAACGTTGTTTAAAGTAATTTAGATTTTAGATTTAGGTTTGATTTTGATCGTCCCCATCGATTATCGATTACACCATCAAGAATTCAGTGACTGCGATAAAACAAAAATGACATTTATTATTTATGATGGCTACGCATGAACAGTGCATTATATCTCTTCATTAATCAAACGATTGTGTGCGTAGTATTAATTTTAAATGTGGATTAATATGTGCAGTTCAACTCATATTCATAGTATCTGATAATTTATTAACTACGCCCTGGAGAACAGCATGCCGTGTGATTACAATCTCACGTGTCGGTTGGTTTATACATAATCTAAGATGTGGCTGTTTTGCGTTCAGTCTGATACTCATTAGTCATTAAAGTACATGGTTTTCTAAGATTTTCCTTTATTGATTAAATCATTTCATCATTAATTATGTAAACTAGCCAATTCAGCATCCAAAATAACAATTTATTATAACATAGCCGATACGAATTTCCCAAGTTCTTCATAGTAGAATATCTGCTTTAAGTAGTGACTACGACTACAGTTTAATATTCCAAGTCGAGTTAAACGAACAATTTTTATCCGGATATTTTGTCGGATTTTCTCTCAATAAGAAGCCAAGGTTAAATCCATGATTATCCTCTGAAGTGTAAGAACTCTCCTCCTAAAGATAGAGCTTAATTTTGGAACAGTAAGTCATTTTCTTGTTCGATTTGGCTCGGGTAGAAAACTGAGGAAGTGTGTAACCCAATGATCAACTTTGCCCTCTCTGTCCCCGGTAGTTGCGGCACTGACTACACGCATCGCTATTCGTTAACTTTGGTGAAAGTCAATTACAACGTTCTAAAGCGCCTTAGTTCCGTAGAATGGCCAACAGCGGCGTACAGTGGACCAAACGCTATACTGACTGCACTCAACTGCTCCTTTTCGTTATAATCGGCTAAATCGTCGCTGGTGTCACAGATATTATTGCTCTTGTCCTTTCTAATAGCTTATTAACAAATTCAAACCTTTTGATAACGTTAATTATATTATTGATTATTTGTTCGTGGTCCTTGTTCGTACCTTTTCATCCAGGAGGATGAAACAGAAAGGGGCAAAAATGTTATTTTCCACTTCACCAATTTTAAAATGCTACCATAAAGAGCCATCTAATTGTACTTTATATTATTGTATGATCACCTGAGTTTTTATTTATGCATGATCATTAATTGATTATTGAACGTGTATTTATTTTCAAGAAGTGTACATTTCACTCACTTTCACACACACTTTCTAGTTTGCATGAGTCGTACAACTTCGGGAAGTGGATGGTGCTTATCTTGGAGGAAGTTTCCTTAGGAATGTGATGAGTGAATCTGAATTAATCAAAAGCATATGACAGAGGTCCTCAAATATATGAGTGCTGAAAATTTTCCTCTTGTTTGATTTGTCAATTCTTAGGTGCGATTTGTTTCAGGACTCTTTTAAGACTTTTCACCGAACGAGCAGATTCGATTATATCAGTCGGTACCGTGAATTGAGATTTTATGCTCCAGAGCTGGAACCAAGTATATGGTACCTACTCAAGACGTACGATACCAACTCCTTCGTCTTCCTCAGTGTATATTTTCGGTGCAAGGTGAGCTTAGTTCCTGGACTGAACGGTAGAGCTTGGAGAATGACTGGAAATCCTTTAATAGTATTTGCCTTCACTTCTGAACCAGCTCCCACTCCCTGTCCAATTCGTTTAAATACTGTTCTTGGAGTCCCATTTATCTATTCCTCCGTTAGTACCTGAATCTCTGCATTGTATCATTGAACTGCAATATTTTAATGGAGTTGAATGAATAGTCTTCAAGAAGCAACCATCAATTTACAATGGGAGGAGATGAATATCAAACAAAATATTTTCCATTTTTGAGCACAAGCTATCTCTTCATCTCTAATTATGTCCGATTTTTCAACCTCTTGTTGTGAAATAAGAGGTGCTTATAAGTGAATGCAGTCATCTGAGTATTCACAGAAAACATTATTTTGTGATTCCACAAGCAGGATTGACAACAACTGTTGCAATGTAATTTGTGGTTCATACTATACACTGATGAGCTTGAATGCTGGAAGAATCTTCTGACTGCTTGTCATCGGGTCACTGCTACATCTGGCTCAGCAGTACTTTTTGAAGAACACTTTAATGCATTTCTAATGGAATGATGAAGGCATATATATATTTTTATAACTCTATACTACTTACTTACTTATACTGTACCTATCATAGTATCTCAAATGCATACCCCTAAGTCACTCAAAACCTACGGACTGACAATATATATTAGCCTATTTTTTTCTACACGCAAGGAATAAGAAAGAAAAATTTCGGTGTCAAAAAAAATGGATTATACCACATATTTCGGCATTAGAATCTCATTAACAATGTCAAGAATCAAGAAAAATGTATCATCTTATGTATGGAATAGACATCGTAGCATTAATATTACGTGGTTTCGTCCGTTCATGACAGATTTGGAGAAATGAATTTAGTGCAGCTAGATCCGGGTTTGGTCCCATTTTTGCGGGACGACGTGGGCCTCCACATTTACGACCAGATGAGTGTAGTGTGGCGAGTCGTTTGGAGGGTGGAGGTGGACGGAGGGGGGCGTGGCGTTCGGTCGGTTGGAGTGGGCGGAGTAAGGGTAGAGGGGAGGATGAGGCGAGGGCAATGGGAAGTCCAACAAAAAGTCTAGGCCTGGAAAGTCAAACATTCTTGGCGAGAGACTCTGTCGGAGCTCCGTGCGGCGGACTTATTCGTCGGGGGGAGGGAGGGAGGGTCTTCGCGGAGTGAGAGTAAGGGGACAGTGTGTGGAGTGGGGAAGTGTTGGCGATCTGATTCGATTACGGGGGAACCGCTCTCCCTTGGAATCTAATGATCGATGCTTAATCGAACTTATAGCATTTCCATCAGCCGTGAGTCGGCTCGTAGAGTGTGATACGTGAAGTCCTTAATTGCCGAAAGTTCAAAATGCGAGAATTTCCATTTTGGAAGGAATAAGTGAGCAAAAGAAAACATCCATATATCATTCTGCATTAGAAGGACGACCGACTATCCGTGCACGAAAAATACGTTTCATTTATCTTTGGCCATTGAAAAAGTTGGTATAATATGCATATATATAAATATATATATATATATATATATATATATATAAATATATATATATATATATATAATAAAAAATTACAAGTTAACACAAAAATTACAATTTTATATATATGTATAAAACTGTAATTTTTGTGTTGATTTTTAATTTTTTATGAGCTATTTATTTATAGACCAGTTCCTCATTCCTGAATGCCTCCTCATTTACCTCATTCGGCTTAGAGACCCATAGAACCGGCCGAGTTCTTAAAAATGGGGAATGTAATTTATCCGTTGGATGGAATGTACCGGTCTCTGATATCGGGTCGCTCTCTTCACGAAGTCAGGTTCAGTATCTTTCATCCGACCCGTATCTGGGCTTCTCCCGGAGACTCGGGCCCTATGAAGTTTCAAACGTGAGAAGAGAAGGAGCCATTCGCCATTTGAGAGGGTTACTATTATAACGATTTATTCTCGTGAGGGTTACTATTTTTGCAATATAAACTACTTATCGAAGATTATATTTAGACGGCTCTTGATTTTTGCTCACATTTTTTCTACGAATCGTGCTAGCTTCCCTTTTTTTCCACATATAATGTCCTGCTTCAGTTCTTGGTACTCGTGCCTTCATTCTGTCCAAAAAGCCTGCTGTCCACTTACCTCTATACTGATTTCTTTTAGCATCGCTGCTTTGAAGGTACTAATACTCCTGAATATTTTTTCCACCTACTTTCCCTAACTTCTTTGGATTTCATCAAACAACATAAGATTACATTATAATTAATATGATGGATACTTATTACGTGGATGGCGCTACCGTGTAATTTGCCTTTTGTTATTCTCCACTGAGATTCGTTCCAAGATCTCTTCATTATCCCCATGCTGCTCACACGAGTTTACAGGTAGGATTCTTCAGCCCCTTCCGCTTTGATTGATTGCTTTCCGACTTCCTGGAGATTACCCGCCGCATCAACGGTTTGCGGAAAGCGGTTTGCACCGCGAGATGGTCATTCAATCGTAGAATTGCCGCGAAGCGGTACTTAAGTGGCAATTGCCGGATTAAGAATGGTTAGGTCCATCACCTCTGCAGTTGTTGACGTTTCTCCTGAGAGATAGGTAGTGGGTATCGATACTGCGGATCCAAGCACTTGCTCAAATTATATGCTTAAATCATCAATGTCGTATACCTACCACGCTTAGCCAATATATTTAGATTTCTTCTGCCGCTATCCAAACAACAGTAACACGCCGACTGCTGCTTGATGATTTATTTTGAGTCTAAATCGGATATGGAAAACTTAATTCTCTCGATGGTCTAAGTGTAAATTCAGTAAGATTTACTGAATGTTTTGACTCGTTCGTGCTATATCTCGTAAGCTTTTTACTCTCGTTTGTTGCAGTGTCAAAATATTTACACCATTTGTGGTGAAATTTTAATTTTTGGTCACCAGTGGTGATAGAGCACCAGACCACGATCAACTGTAATTAGAGAGTTGAAAAAAACTCGTTCCTGCGAGTAATTTTCCAGCTTGACGATTTCAACGTAACATTTATGAGTCATCGTATGCATTACGTCAAGTTTTTAAAGCTCAAAGACGGCCAATTTCAATGCATGTGATCAACTCCAATTGTGTATCTACGTCCTTCTTTGAATTCTTACATTCAAAGATTACCGGCCAACGAAGATATGATGCGACGCGCGGTTGTCGGAGTTCACGGTCACCCAGGGAATTGAAGTCCAGGTAGCGAGCGACGTAAGGATTGGGTGAAGGAGTTACGGTTTGGGGAGAACTTGGAAGGCCAGTGATGTCCCGGGCGATTAGAAGTTGCACGACCGGCGGGGTTCGTCGGGAGTTGGCGGCTCAACAGAGAAAGGAAAGGGTTTTGACTCTGGGGTCCTTGATTCCGGGCGATTTCCGTTCCCTGAGTGGAACAATTTACTCCGAAATCCAAGAGTAGAGAAGAGAGGGTGTTCTTGAAGACAATGGAAAAAAATTCGCAAGGTGTATGCAGGAAATAAAATGCGATTGGGCCCCCCCCCCGCGGCCCATACCATGCAACCTTCTCCACACGCGGCCCTCGTGACTCTCTTCCGCGCCTAACTTTCTATTCTCGATTACGTTTTAAGAGTAAAACGATTTTTTTATCCGTCCTCGCAACCTCCCATTTCTCCGTGTAGTCCTTCGGTCGAGTGTACTGGAATCTTCGCAATTCGGAGCGGAAAACGTGACTGAAATATCATGGCGAAAATTTTCCCCTGGCGGGTAAAAGGCGGAATTTCTCCACGCGTCATTTAACCCTCGACCTCTATCCTCTCTGGTGCGCCCCTCCACGCCTGCGTGTGTGCACGCTGCGAGAACTCGTGGTGCGAGGGGCGAGTCGGAGTGCGAGGGCAAGGCACTCGACGGACTCGAAAAGTACTAATGACTATGACAGGCGAGCCGGTAGAGCGTGACTCTAACCAGCAAACGCGATTGAATTCAACCCCGCGCATAGTATAAGGTTAACAACGCCACCATGTAATTATAATTGTTGTTACTTAACGTAATTATCATTCTAAATTGTACACGTTCAAATAAATCACAGGGCAGAGGAAACAGCGATTACCAATATGCTCTTAACAATATTTTTCCATTTTGCATATAAATATAGCGAAGATCTAATAACAGGAAAAGTAAACCTTTTCTGATAAATATTGTATTTCAGTAGTAGGCATTCGAGTTTCTAACTATGAAGTCTACTTTTTTGTAAAATATCATTTGATAAGAAAAAGGAAAAGAAGGGTTTGCCGTAGAAATACGAGAATAAAGAATGACTACTGTTTGTTATATCATGTCATTGCCACCCGGCTTATCGCCTAACAGCAATGTATCCCAAATAATAATAATAATAATAATAAAATATCTTTGCTCAATTTTTGACCCCATTTAAAATGTACAATAGAAGACGCTGGTATGTCAATTTTAATGAATATTATTAACTATTATTACCGGCGGGATTTACTCCTAAGTCCATTGTTATCAGCAGAGAAATCATTAGAACATCACTTTTAAGATAGCGCTTACAAGCACTTTCTCTGCAATTTCTCGTAAGATGTGAACAATTTAAAGACATTTCATTTGTGTTTTAGTCCAGCTTACACACCTGTAAACCAATTACTATATGTGTGTGTATATATATACATATATATATATACATATATATATATTTATATATATATAATATATATTATATATAATATATATTATATATATATATATATATTATATATATTATATATATTTTATATATATATATTATATATAACCACTTGACTTATCCACTTGAGCTATCGAGAACACGTAACTTACCCTGAGATCCGTGGGTCTAATATGTCGCCAAGCGCCCCGATTCTTTAGCCAAGAGATGGCGTCAGGGGGCTGTTTCACCCACCAAAGGAGAAATACACACGACACAAGAGGAAAGGATAGTGGGTTGGTTAGAATTCATACAACATCATACCGAGCATCCGCCCGGCAAGTGGAAAGATCCGGTGTTCGAGTCCCGGTCAAGGAAATATTTTTACTCTTGTGATCCGTTCGATTCCGCCTTCCCCACCTTTATTGTGTTCGTCCTTTATGTGTGTTCCTATCCCTTTTCCTTATATCTGTTTCTATATAAATGAATATATATAAATGAATATATATATATATATATATATATATATATATATATATATATATATATATATATATATATACTCATTCACACAGAAATAGATACAAGGAAAAGGGATAGGAACACACATAAAGGACGAACAAAGAAGAGGTGGGGGTTGTTAGCCGTTTGGCGGGATTCCGTGTTTGAATGTATAAATTATATACATATAGTATATATAATTGGTTTACAAATACATGTATTTTTTCTGCCTGTGGAGACGAAGGTTGCTGTTTCCATTCCCGAAACAGGTGAAAATTTCTCAGCTTAGAAAAAGTTTGTTATTGGTTCTTCGGAACGAGGCAACAACACATTAACAAAAAGAAATACAATAATGGTATTTCGGAACGAGGCAACGATAAAAGTAGGCTGCCACTAAAAAACTACCCCGAACCCATTGTCAAGGCAGTAGTTTCACAATTAGGCACTGGTGGCGTACCACAGCTACGAGCGAGAGAGAATTTCACGGTATCGCAGAACTGCGATGTGGAAGTTTACGGGAAACCACCGCATTATTCTCCCTAGAATATGCAGCTTTGCGTTCGAATAGAAAATAATGTAGCATCTGCAGTAAACCAATCCTAGGATTGAAATATTGATGATATATAATTATATATATAATATATATTATATATATATATAATATATATATATATAATATAATATATATATATAATATATATATATATGTATATATAGTGGGAGAAAAAAATTTATTTGGGAAGTTCCTTTCATGTCCCGGCTTTCAGATGAATTGAGAAAATTTTGACGACATTAGACACCACACTGCTTGTAATTGTTGTTGATTGCTGAGTTTCATTACTGCGGTTGACCAGCGAGAGTTGAACAGTTTGTAAAATGTTTAGCAATGCATACGCTGAGGATATGATAAGAAAGATGAGGGAAGGACTGGAATAGGAATTAAAGTAAGCAGGGAGCATATAACCTAAGATAAATATTAAAGTTACACTGCCTATACTATACCTAGTAGAATAGTTTTTAATATGTATGAAGTTATTTACACGAAGATGGGCGGGGTAGTAAGGGCTTTAAAAGGGGATTTGCGTTAGGTAAAGAAGCTTTTATAGGTAGGAGGGAGTGAAGAGCCAGCATCCCACAGCGCAACGCAACCCAACAGCCGTGTGTGAGGCGAGCGAAAGCGGTCGGCGCATGCGCGTTACTTCATGAATATATCTTGCGATCTTTCATATAATCCTCCCCAGAAAGTTTACGCTTCACCGGTTAATTTCTGCGTTCTGCATGGGAATGCACCACCACCCAACTAAACCAACAGCATGACAAAACTGTTTTACGTAAAATATAATGAGCAGTCTTGTTTGCCTTTCCCTTTGAATAAATGAGCCTCTGTAAATTGAATTTGTGTTTTTTTAAGCACACCCTTTGGCTGCAATCCATGTGGTGTCTAATTAAATTCAGGTACTCTCTCTCTCCCTTTTCTCTGAAATATTAATTGCATTTTTATCTCTTAGAATTTCTGTTTAATGCATTCATTGTTTTTGATCCATGGCATGGACGTGGTCCGATTCTACCAATATTTTCCACACCCCATTATATTTAAATACGAAGCATGGCGTATTGGGTAGGTATATTTCCTAGTAACGCTGTTGCCATCGTGCTCATATGAAAACAGAAGAATTTCACGTGATTTTTAGTATTATTTTTCATTTTTTCTATTCCCATGGTAACGCATAAATCATAATTTGTCAACAAATGTCGTGATATTATAGTTAATATAAAATTTTAAATTTATTTTCCTTTTGATACTGTTGTCTTATCTCTCACCATGGATTGTGCGTCATCAATCAAATTTTATAAGGAATGTCGCATTGATATTTCATGTAAGACTTATAGATAAAACAACTGTAAATTGAAAGACTTATATTCCATTTTCTTGCTATTACTTATATCAAACAAAATGGAGTGAGGAAGGAACCTCTTGGAATCAGAGATCTCATTTTTTATTACAAAATATTTTTACAGACGATTTTCATGTTTTCTTAATTATAATAAATAGCCTTTAGTTTTTAGTATTGATAAAACGAAAATAGAATTTTAAGATGGCGAGAGAGTGTATGTGCTTGGGACAGAAAGAGAGAGGTCCGTATACTCAGTACGCATCCTGCTGTGGTAGGGTGCAGACTGTGGGTCTTCTACTTTGCTCACTGCGAACTTTTGAAATGTGCGCAGCAATGGAAAATCCTCCGAGTCGTCAGCGTACATGACCAGAGCCAATAGTGTTCGACGCAGTTCTATGCTTGACCTTGCTCGTTCGTCACTAAGGCCTATGTCCAGTATGCTCAGTCCCTCGAGGTGCTCCGTTGCCTAGAGTATCGTTGATACTGCATCCGTGATTTTTTATTCGGCATCCATTTGTTTATTTTTAGCATGCGTACCTAAAGTAACTTTTTCTCTCCTCCCATCTCTTAATACCTTGATATTGTTTATCTCCCGATATTGTTTTTTAAGGATTATAACAACGCTTTTCCACATCACATCCTTGAACGATTCCCAAGTCTGGAAATGTTTTACATGTATTTAATTATTCCCTCAGAATAATTTAAAATATATAAGTCATAATTGCTTACATTCCGTTGAGCAAACGGACGTCCTTTTTGGGATGGGAATGCCATGAAAATCCTAGATTTCTTGATTTTTAAATATCTCTCAACTACATATAAGAGTTGGTATCTTGCTAGTGAGGGGATGTTGCAGAAATTGCACAAAGCCATCAACGTGGGAGTTGGGGTTGGATCATACATGAGGAGTTACGTGGGCTTTTGGATCATCCCCCTTAGCAGTGGGGGTGAAAAGGTGTTGGGGATGGCGGGGAGGTTGGCGTGGGGTGGGCGGGGGACCCAGGGGGGGCCGCAGATTGTTGTATCCTCTGCCGCCACCACGCCGTCAGAATGGGGAAAGTTGTCAGCGGGGCGGAGTCTGTGCTGGCAAATACGCTAGAAAGGACGAACTTGGAACGGCCGTGGGTGCAAATACATTAAAATGGAGGGCTCGAGGGGTGAAGGCAAGCTCTCCCTCTCTACAGATGAAGTCCTCCCGTTAAATATCAACTCGCAAAGAGCTTCTCTCCGAGTGCGAGTTGATATTCGAGGGCCGTTCACTCTTGCAATCTCGGAAGCCCGCGCCCGGTCTTCTAATCTAAAGATTCGAATCAAATCGTGTCCATGACTTGGGATTTTCCCCTCTAGAGAAATGTTATTATATAATCCACAATTTATACTTTTTATTTCGGCAATTTCGCAATTTGAAATAAGACTTTGTACAGTTTCTGAAATCGCATTCTCTTTCCCTCTCCACATGTTCATGCAGTTATTACAATTTTTGTACCCTCACATTCAAAATCTATCGCTTTTCAAACTTTCGTCTTACTTTTCCTCTTTCCCAATCCTCAATTTAAAAACTACGTTTTCTTCTCCATCCTATACTAGAATTTTTTAATCGATTTTTTCGATCGAATTTCCTTGGTCAACTTCGCCTCTCTTCATATTCCTTGTAATGAGGAATGTAAATGCCAAATTGGAAATATTTCTTGGTGTTAGAACATGTTTGCAGTATTACGCACGAGGCTTTTGTATAACTCATCATCTGGATGAATTTCCATTCACCACCCAATAATAACTCACCCATTACGGTCACCAGAGGATGTGAAAGGCGACAACTGCTAGAGCGTTAAAAGACGGATGACAGAAAATCATCGAAATTTTCACGTCATCTTTGCTGTCTTCTCGATTCCTCCATTCTCGGTTCTCTCTTATTGAGCCTCGTTGTACATAGGACGCCTTCCATACAACTTGAAGGCAGGATTGGCGCCACAAACTACTTACTCGGTTAGAGGGATTTGTTAATATTTTTTTGGCGAAAATTTTTTATAGCATCCCGGAAGCTTAAATATGAACCGTTGACGACTCCCTTAATATTCCAGCTTATAAAAGTTGACATTACGTTACATTGACCATGTACGCGGCTGCCCTCGCGAGCCCCCGGCGCCAGGGACCGCCACAACCCTAACAGGAGCGGTTCACGTTCATGTGATGGCCGCCGTACGCAAATTACCGGCCGGACTAGGCAAGACAATGGGATCGTATCATAACGGATGTTGGGGACAAGCCCGCAAATGTGTTTTACCCTGTGAATATCCAGAAAAAAATCCAGGTGGGTTGCTAATGACGTCGATCGACTCCGCAATACCTTAAACCTAATTAATCGTCACTGATAAGACGGTCAAGCTCCTTTATTTTAATCCACACGGATTCAAACCAAAGAAGTGTATAAGGATAGAATAGTATTAGAACCTTATTGAAGAATCTGGTTTGAGAGGACCAGTTTCCTTTACTAACGTTAATGCCAAACGTTAGGTAACGCGTTCTACCCCGAAAGGGAGCGGCGTTAAGGGCATGTGTGTAACTATTTAATTGTTTTCAGAGTGAGGTGACATTGAAGTAAATCTGTGTTATAATCCTTAAATGACGGCCAAGTGCACGAAACTATATACACGCATGTGCTCACTCGGGTCTTATTATGCTCGAGTGCTTCTTGACTTCCTTCTCTGCTCCTTCCTCCCCGCTTTCCTTTCCACCACCTCCCTTCCCCGGCCGTTAACTTCTCGCCTACGAGCGTTCGGAATTGAGTCGGCTGCTGCGATATTTTACGACCTCATAAATGACCTCACTCACACCTTTCCCCACTCCGCCTTCTCTCTCTCTATTCGACCACTCCCACAAACCCTTGCCCACCCGCCCTCTCCCTCCCTTCCCGCATCCCCAGCTCATTTTAAACGCTGCGTCGGCGTGTCTTCGGGGCCCTTTGGCGGGGGCGCGGGTGGGAGTGGGCACTGGGAGCGGCTCCTCTAGTCGCTTGCTCCCTGTCCATTACCGGCCGTGTCTTCGGGTTGCATCAAACGCCCACGTTGGTACACACACATGCCCAAGAAAGGGGTCCCGAGGGAAGGAAAGGCCGCCGCGTCCGACACAGCTCCTCGATTAGTCGGTCGGCCGAGTGGGAAACCTGTTGTCTTGGGTGGGTTTCTCTTATTCCGATATGAGTATTATAGATATCCGATTATTGATCGATTCCTCATAATTAAACAAATTAACGTCTCCGTAGGTGTATTCTTTTATAATAACTAGCCAGAGGTATAATATTAATGCTTCTTGAATTACATAAAAACCTAGTTTTTAAAAAAATTGATTAAATAATCGGATAACGAATCTATCCTAGAATCTACCCATATTTATGTGACTACGGGAAACATATATACCCCCATACATCCCCGTTGACCCCGTATGCGTGGGATGTGTGCGTATCAGGGAATACTTAGCATCTAACAATGAGTCTAATCTTCCATTGATTTCATTTTTTGTTTAATTTTTTCGTTGAATTATGATTTCTTCGTCGATATTTTTCCCGTTAAGAATTTGGCTCGGATGGAAGCTATTTATCCATCAATCAATTTTACTCATTAATTTAACCATTGAAGTTTAGTTACCAGACAATAAGGCTTATGAGACATTTTTGGACATTTTGAGAAGTCGGACCATTTCATTAGCTCCTTTGACATCCCTACTGTGCTTATCAGAGTGAGTGTCACTTAGTGAAAACGCTCGTGCAAACAAATTTACAGTAAAACCTTGTTGGTGGATTAACGTTGAGTTTGCCGTTGCTGGTCAAGTTGCGGTGGTAGGTTCCATTGGATAATCATGATAGTCTGGATTTTGTAGTTGTCAGGTATTAATCCATTTTGAAATTCAAACTTGTGTCTCTCTCTAATCCCACGTCCAGGTTCGAGATGGATTCTCGGCGTCATGAGTATTAGCAATTCCATTACCCTTTGTGCTCTCAGCAGTACGCTCTCCCGCATACATCTCCCGTTTTGCGATGTCTGAGTTAAAAGCTTTTCGCGTCAGCATATCAGCAGAGTGATTCCATTGCATTTTCATCACTGCATTACTTACGTAAAATAAAAATGATAAAGGTTAAACCCGGGTAAACATTTTCCGAGAGCGGCTCTAAATTGTTTTCTTTCCATTATCATAATTGCTACCCGCGTGCACGTTATCATTTTTCATCGAACCTTATCAACACAATTGCTCCGAATGGACCGGCAGAAAATTCATTGTCGTTGGTAGAGAAAGGTAAACGTTCTGCTTACCAACCCCAAAAATGACTCTCCTACCAATTATAATTCATGAATACCGGTTGAAAGGAACACGCAAGAGAGGGATCATTGCGGCCATATCGAAATTGAATGCGTTTCCACGGCAACCGGAAGCTGCTCGAGTATGAAGTGGATGAGGAAGGCAAGCGCGGTCCGCATGCCTCACTCTGACCCGTCGCCGGCAGAGGCGCCACGGGAGCGTCCGCGAAACTCCGTTGCCGCAAACAGCACGCGCGCACTTCGCGCGCGGGGTACATGCATTTGACCTTCGCGATCGCAGGGGGTGCTAAGTGCAAGGAGCCGGGGGTGGTCAGGCTGGTACCAAGAACCCGTGTCGTCAACTACACCAAGCCCCCACTCGCAATCCCCGTGCGTAAGATTTTTAGAAATATTGACGATACCAAGCTTTCCATTGGTTCGGTCGATGATGAAAAATTAATCGCAAGAGTTTGTTCGTCTTCATTGGCGAGTGTGAGGTCTGCAGTTTGGTTTGAGTTCAACCCTCCGTTCGTTCGTATCCTAAGTTCATTTCCTCATGCCACGAAATCTATTCTACTTAATTCTCTCATTAGTCAGCCTGCTCCACGGGAACTTCATGATGGCAGAGTTTGTTCCCTCGCGGCACTTAATGGGAGAGAATGTCAATCTCCGACGTCCAATCTCCCTTGCATTGAAACCCTTGATTGGGAAAATCAATCGGTAGCCTGAAAATACCACTCCTTAGAAAAATGAAGTTATATTCAATGCGAACTATTTAATACATAATGCGTATAAATATTGTTAATGAAACATATGTTATTTAATTTTTCATGTATTTTGTAGAATTAGTTGGATACGTATGCAAGGTGGACAACTATCACTATTATTTGGTACTCTACCGTTTTAGGGAGGTTTTAGATGGATACAGATTATTCACTTCTACATTCCTTGCCAAACAAAACACAACTTGACACCCAACATGAAATTAACTGCTCTTCAATTCCGCATGTGAATAAGCTGATATTGCATTGCAATTACAACGAAACTGTAATTTATTGAAAATATATTTTTTCAGTGGCGGGGCCCTCTCTTGAAGAAATGTTTTATCCATATTCCATGACATTTGAAAAAATAATCGTTATTGTTATTTTAAGTAAACATTTTTTGTAGAAACAGTCGCTTTCTTTGGGTAAGATACGAGATGTGTCGAGTAATATCGGTCAAAGCTCCTGTCAATCGATTTTTAGAGAAATCAGACGATGAAAAGTGGACGGACACGATCCCATCGGTGGCATATCTATTAAGTATTAGTATCAAGTATCAATTACGCAGTTAGTTTGGCGAAAGGGAATTATTTATTGATAATATGTTAAAATCAACTGAATATTTAATAACTTACTACTGGCGATTCTACCAGTATCTCCGAGAATCTAATAGTGATTGAAGAAAATTAATGATCACCTTTTGTATAACCCTCGCGAAAATTTTCATGTTTTTTCATGTAAACGATCAAATCTGAGTTTTTAACAATTATTTCTATAGCAATGGACCAAATTATAAATACCTATTCCTTAGGTGGAGGAAAATCCATCTAGGTGAGAATCGCTGGTCAGATTACTAGGCCTAGGTGGGTTTTTCTCCACCTAGGGCATGTGTGTTTTAATTGATGGCAAAAAGAGCTGTTTTCGGATTAATGCTCAATAAAAAATGAAGTTACCAATTTTCCGATTTCCCTTAATTGATATGGTGAAAACAAGTCTAGAAAGGTTGACCGTGCATTTTTGCATCCTACAACCATCCATTTTCATTCATATCCATAATTTCTTTACAAAAGCTTTCATCAATTCAATCGATAATAAAAAAAACATGGAAAAACTCCTCTGCCAATATTTACCAACTGTATTCGCAGATGGAATGTCCAATTAAAGGGGTCTTAGTATATTAAATGTATATCAAATCAATGCTCATAAGAGTTAATTATTAGCGACCGGCATTTTACGAGATATCACTGTGGATGAATAATAATTACATCGCATAAAGATTTTTGCGGTAATGGCTAAAGCAATTGGTGATTAAGGTTAATAAATACCATTAATATAGAGTCATGTGATTGTGAAATATTTCTCATGACATTCGCATATAAATCAAAGTACCATCCTTAGGAAATTTATTTAAACAGAAAAACTTGCCCTAGGATATCGAATCGCAAAACGTTCGGCGTTAACATATTTGATGTATTCGTTCTTCTGTTCCCTTCATAATTCTCAATTCACCTTTTTAATATCTAGTACTAGTTATATACAGACGTTTTGTAGAATATAGTATATGCTTAACGTATTCCTTTCCGAACTTCTCGGTGGCAAGACAACGTTTTTCTGCGGACAATGCTTATTGCTCATTTTAATGCATAAATATGTATATTTATATGTATGTATATATGTGCAAGTGTGTATATGCATTGGATATCCTACTTCAATGGCCATGTTTCCGCGCGGCACATAACCACGCCTATCTACTCCATACCGAAGTTCTCGCTATTCTTTTTCTAACTTCATTAACGAATATTCTTGTCTCAATTCTTTCCTCCTTGTAAAACCTTCTTTGCCTAACGCAATTCTTCTCCATGTCCCTACTACTTCCACCATTTTGGTCCAAGACATATATGTATATATATATATATATATATATATATATATATATATATATATATATATATATATATATATGGCGTAGATTGGAGGCTTTCGCCAGGCTTTTGTACAGCAATGAAAACGGAATAGGAAGTGCTAGCTATGGTCAGGGAGGGTTGGTAAATGTTGGAGTGTACATTATGAGACGGAAAAAATGGATGCAGACCATATTGATTGGAAGTGGAATGTTGAAGACTGTGATAGAGGGGAGAATGTCAGGTAATAGAAGAAGGGGCAGAAATAGGATAGGGATGTTGTACGAAATGAAGGGAGGAAGGAAGCATACGGAGATTAAGTGGGGCTTCATCTCCGTATTTGAATATGCATGTATATTTGTGTTTTGTCGGGAGAGAAAAGATATTTATTTAGTAGTTGCGTCCATCCAAACCTATTTTAATCGGTAGATTACCTGCGATGATATATATATATATATATATATATATATATATATATATATATATATATATATATATATCTATATATATATATATATATATATATATATATATATGGGCTGACACAATATAACACAAATAGAAAAGAATAGACACATTTAAAAGAACACTCACACGGTAAATTGTTCGAGCTTTCGGCCCTCTCAGAGGCCTTCTTCAAGAGAGACTGTCATCAGTCTCTCTTGAAGAAGGCCTCTGAGAGGGCCGAAAGCTCGAACAATTTACCGTGTGAGTGTTCTTTTAAATGTGTCTATTCTTTTCTATTTGTGTTATATTGTGTCAGCCCATTATTGTGCCGCTCGTGTGAGTTTTTCCGAACAATCGTTATATATATATATATATATATATATATATATATATATATATATATATATATATATATATATATATACAGACACATATTTTCTAGTATATGTACCTAGTATATATACTAGTATACTATACTAGTATATATATACTAGTATATGTACCTAGTATATGTATACTAGCATATGTATCTAGTATATATATGTACAAATATATAAGTTATCATTTATCGCATCGCATGGCACATGTATTTTTTCGTGTTTTAAGCAATATGAAAAGATTAACGCTAATAGTCATCCACTTTTACTATTTGCTTTTTATGCAAAGGCACTCACACACTGAGTTGCAATCGATATCAATAACTTTTAGGGATCATTGGCGACGACAGAAATCCATTGCCCTCCTCACCCCCCCCCATCCCCCCTCCCAGCCCCGCGGTGGCCGATACCCACTTGGAGAATGGGAGACTCATCATCCCACGGGACAATTACCAGTGGAGGCGGACTATTCAGGCTGGATTTTGGTGAGAGATCAACTGCCCCCTTCACCCCGTAAATGAGCACCACGGAGAGTTTCACCCATCCGCATGCGCTCCTGCAATGGCGCACACCGCAGTGCGAGCGTGGCGAGCGTTCACCCTCTTGGCTGGACTCCCCCAATGGATTGGCATTCGCCGCCAAGCCTTTAAGCGCCCTCGCGCTACGAAGAATTGAATAAAATATGCGAGCCCACCGCCCCGTTGCCCCCCCCCCCACACCTCTCGGTGAGCGACGCCCTCTGGTGGGGTGGCAAGAGGAGAGGGCGGCTTTGCGGCGGCGATTGATACTGTAGAGGGCGCCTTTGATTTAGGGCTTGCGCACTCAATCGCGCCTCGGTGGCCGGGAAACGTCCCTGATCCCCCTTGCGCGGATCCGGAATCCGCGACCCGAGTTGATAATAATCCCCCTGGGCCACTTTCATCTCCATTTCTCAACTTTTATTCACAACTGAAAATGAACTTGTTGCAATATACTAGAAATATTAAACAAATTTTAATATATATATATATATATATATATATATATATATATATATATATATATATATATATATATATATATATATATATATATATAATTTGCTTATTTTTGCACAATACTATTTTGAGAATAGGCCGTAGCTAGGCGTTATAAGCGCTTCTATGTAATATTGGGTGTAGTTTGGGAAACATACATGGACGAACGCGATATGATTCGTCCTGCGTCCGAACCTGCTGAAGATGGGGCAACCTTCTAGTCCCAAAGCGACCATTGATTCTTCTTCACTTTACATTGAGTATGCACATAAATGCCAAAGTTTTGAGGTGTACTAAATTTTTGAATAGGTGCTGGTAAAATAAGCTTCCAAAATTAAAAGAACCTACGAGAATTCCCACTCATTTGTAAAGCAGGTGATAGAAAAAATGTCTTTCCTATAGATCTAAACGATTATCATTAAAGTATCCTAGTTATTTTATTCCCCAAGCATCATTTGAAACCTTGTTTGTATCCGTAATTACTCCCACGAATCCCGAAAAATTCCACAACCCCCCCACCTTACCGAAATATCCTCTTTCCCCTCACCGCCATATTCTCTGTCCTCTTCATAATCTTTATCTCTTCATTATCTTTATCCCTTTCACGCACTCTACCTAACGATCAATTCCCTTCTGCCTTCTGCTGACGAAGAAACTGCCCCTAACGTCCATTGGGCCTCCTTATTTCCATTTATCTTTTTTGCTTTTACCCATGCTCTAAATATATAAACTATATATTTGGAGTTCTTGCGGGCACACCTAAACGCCGAATACACAAAATTATACGGAAAAGTTACCGAATCTAAACATGAAACCACTTCAATTCCCAGCACTCACTCCTCTTATCCCAAAACATATGACTCTAAAAATTTGAATTTAATTACTATCTCATTTCCCCAAGGGACCGAGAGGCATTGAAACCCCTATACCCCATCCCAAGTAAATTATTAACGTTAAAGTTATAAGAAAGTTCCTCTCCGTTACGTCCTGCGTACTGCGATCCCGGAACCTAACTAGACCTTACCGTTCCTCCTCACGCTAACACCGCCCAAGATGGGTGGTCCGCCTTCTTTTCCGTCTTAACGAATCTCTCTTAATCCCAAGACCATTTTCACGCTGTGTACCATTTATGGCATAATTTCCATTTGTGTTTTACACTTGAGAATTTAACGATCATACATTTTCCTCCGGACGAATAATCATTGGCAATCCAAAACAGCAGCCTCTTTCCTTAATTACCCCATCCCCAAACAAACGGCTTCCAACTGCCTAACGTTTGACAACTGGCTCTCCCTATCTAAACCTCCCACAATTTGCGAGCAGCCTGGAGGTGAGAATTCGCGAGACGGCGCGCATCTGCCCACTCCCTCAAAGCCTTTGACCCGCCCAGGTACAACGTCCCCCATCGAACAACAATAGTGCCAATGCGTAGCCAACTCACTGCCTCCACCTCGAGAACTGCGGCTCAATTCTCCACGTCTAACGAAGGCGATATGTCGACCGAAGCGTTGAAAATGGTAATGTAGGTGTTCCTTATGTCACCTATGTTAAACAAACTCATGTTTAGCTTGGCTTGAATTTCGTGTCCCCGCTACGTGGAGTATCTGGAGTAATTTTCTTTATCGAAAGGGACTTTTTGTTCAATTAACTAAAAATTTTGCATGGCGAAATAATCGGGTGTGTGCCGTTATATATTCAGCAAATTTCAAATGGAATGGTTTTTGGATGTCTATCCTCTTTTAAGAAGACGCCGAATGGGAAAAAAATTTAAAATTAACTTTTAGTTCTGAGAACCTGGCTTTGGTTATCCGAATGTTAAAGCCCCATGGACGACTTTAGGGTTCCAGCCACGTACATTCGCCACCTTGACGTGATTTTTTGCCATCAATGAATGGAAACAATACGGGTGACCTTTGAACCATCCTGACAGCATGGTTAGGCGGTCATCGTTCACTCGGCTGCTTCTGATCCATCATGGTATCCGCGGTGAACCGTATGGGACGGAAGGCGACTGCGGGAAATGCAAACGAGGCTCTGTGGGGGGCAGAAGGGTTGGATCCTGGGATAGCAGAGAAAGAGGGACGTGCTTCCGAATGTATACCGCTCTTAATTGAACGAACAATGGAGATGTTGAAGGGCAAATTTAACTTTTGGAGGCAGTCATTTTCGTAAGGGTGCAGGGCGAACGTAATAGAGTGCAGGTAAACGGACATGTTGCACTTGAGGCAAAAGAGAGACCCAGGAGTAAATGAAGTAAGAATATTGCTGTAAGAGAAACGGGATGTTGGTTGCGAGGGAATGCTTCTGAGATTTCAGAAAATCTTTTAGGTGGATAGATTTTGATAGGACCTCGCGTAAACTATTCCGTTGCACCTGAACATACCACATTAAATTCCTCTTGCATATGATACATTATTTCCATCTTCATCACTTCGTGAATTCTGCCTGCCCACGTATCTTTTCGACTGCCTTGTCTCTCCCTTCATCCTTCCTGCCGACCGAACATTCAACCTCCTCTAGCATCTCAATATCTTTCAATATTTTCTCTCTCAACCTTTCCTGCCTTTTTCGGATTTCATCAAGCAAACCCCTATATGGAGCACCATGCATTTAAAACTTGTTATTTTGTATCCTTCTCTGTACATGATAGTTCCTCATTTTTTTCTCCTAACCAACATCTCACAAGCTTTTAGTATAAAGTCATCCTCCGCTTGCTTCAGGGATAAATTTTCTGATGCATTCAGATTGCTATGCTCCATATTTAGTCTTGACGATCGTGGGTATTAGTTTTCAGGGAACGTTCAAAGCCTGCTACTCATCGGTAGCCTACCTGCAGTGATGACACAAACTGATTCAGGTGTACGTAGCAGATATTTTCTGCCGCGAATGTGGAATTGACGTAAATCGGGAAAAGATCTTCGGATGAAACGATCTAGGGCAGGCGAGCGGAGTTCGAATCCCGTGGGACACATTCGCCGCGTCGAAGGAGTAAATTCGGCGGTCTCACGCGTTTGATTAGGGTGGAGGCCTCCATCCACTGTCCTCCTTTAGAAAGTTTGGGGTTGGGTGGGGGCGAGGGGAGAGAGGAGATCTCATCTACGGCGCCCGGGGCAAGCCTCCACACCCTCCCCTCGCCCTCTCACATCCCAACCTCGTCTGCGACGCCTGCGCGCCCTTCCGGCGAGCGAAGGATCTCTCTCTCTCTCCCGGGCCCCCGCGCGCTTAAAGAGCGGCGAGGTGTCGGGGGTGGGGGGGCGGCGGGGGAGGATAGGGTGAAGGCCCACTCGCTCCCGCTTGCTTGCCCGGGAAGCTCCGCTCTGCCGCGGGTGTGTGGTGTGTGTGAGCGGGCCCGAGTGGGGCAGAGGGGGTTGCGGGGGCGGTAATAGAGGGCCTTGTGGGCGTAGGTGGTCGGGCGGCAATTGACGGCGACGTCTTCGGAGAGCGACGCCGAGGATCGATCGCCCTCAGCCGCCCGGCGATTATTACTCTTTCTGTTGCCTCGGTCGAAGCGAGAGCGGCGGAAGGAAGCGCATGGTTGGTTGGGCTACCTGCCTCGTGCGGTCGCTATTTCTACCTCGTTGCCCGACAGTCATCCTTTTGCGGGGAAAACGATCGTCTTCAGTTCACGGGAAAGTAGGAAATACGTAATTCCTCAAAGCAGTCGACGATACACAAAGCGGCCTTTCCCATACTGAGGGTACGGCAAACGCTGCTCTGTTGTGGCGCCCGGGAATTGGTATTACGAGGTGATCAAAGTGGAACTGGATTTAAAATGGAATAGTTGAATTTTAAATTTACGAAAGAGATAGACTTAAGATATTATTATTGCGAGTAGTCTATCAGGTTAATGTAAATAACTGATGGGCACATATAATAAGCATTTTCCAGCTCCTAAGCAACATCGAACCTGGCAATAAACATCTCAACACCCTACGCTATACGAATCATTCTTGAGCTCCACAAACTTTTTGTCTCCCTTCGTTTCGTCCAACATGCCTTATTACTACTTCTCATCTCTCTTAACTCGTTTATCTGACATTCTTCCCTCAATAACTCAGTCTTCAACTTTCCATTGGCCCTCAGTATGCCCTCGATCCACTTTTCCTACTTCCTTTGAATTCCTCTTAACGGACATCTCTCCTCCCCTGCTTATCCTCTCGACTTTGTTGTATCTCTTCTTATCCATTCCATCCTCATCCACATGTACCCTTCATAACCCTTCATCGATAGTTATCCTCTTACTCCAACGACCAAATTTCCGAGCCAGTGCAAAACGTAAGCATTATATAACGGTTTTCGCTAATTTTCTGTTTGATACTTCCTTGTGACCCATGCCATCGTTTTCCTCTTTGTAAAATTCCCAATCATTAAAATGATTGTTTTTTATGTACGTATATTCATTATTTAATTTTACGACAGTTTTGTTACGCAAACTCAACATAAAGGAGCCAAACTAAGTAATCGCACCAAAAGTGGCTCCCGTCTACGCAAATAAAATGAGGGTTACGTCTGGAAAAAAAATAAATCAAAAAATGTTCTCAGGTAATGTGCATCGAGAAAAATAGAAGATATGATGTAGTGAATGCGTAATTAATGAAATTATTAATAATTTTTAAATTCTTAATTATTTATAATTACATTTAGGTGCATGAATTAGTCATTCCCCATATTTTACGGCGAATTCTAGTGTCGCAATGTGAATAATTCAATTTTCACATATATAGAAACACTTGAATATTACTTTTTCAGTGTTAATAGCACAAAGTATATTTTTCAAACAATGTAAATGAAATTAGAAATAAATAAAGAAATTTTTTGTGAAGAAATTGCGCAAATTTGCATAGGAGAATCCGTTGACTCCTGATTTCAGTTGTAAGCTCTAGCAAATATCTGCGTCTGTAAGTAAAACATTTTAAAATTTTTTCATTAGCACAAATGGAATAAATTAGAAACAAAATAAAAATTTATTGAACATATTTTAGATTCATACTTTCTCAAACGTTGTTAAATGCCTTCTTAATTATTTTAATGCCAATTCTGCGAGTACGTTAGCTTTATCTGACGGAAAGTAAATTTTCATTGTAATGTAAAGAGAGGAAACCTGGATATTTTCGAATGAAACCCAAAACTTCCAAATCTGCGGCTTTTTCTCTTGTAACCACATCTTTTAGCATCGTTTTAAAGAATATTTAAAATCTTTACTTGCATAAGAAGATGAGAAAATTAAATATAAACATACATGCCCAGATCTAAAGTCTCTTATAAATGAGAATGCATTTCATGGAGATTCTTCGAAGGGGCCAACAAATGCTGAAAATTTCCGCCAAATTTACTTCGGGAATATTATTTTACATCTCCATCATCGTGTACATTCGATATGTTTCTTCTAATTTGCCTTGCAGTCTTTGAAGCACAGTAAAATGACACATGCTTACTTAAGACAAGAATTTCAAGGTCGTCTAAGTCAGCGTGCAGATGCAGCTGCCAAAAACTATTGTCTTTTCCACAGCTCTGTGCCTTTCCGTCTCCGCCCTCCCAATCCCCAAGACAGGATAACATTGGAAAGGATGCTTCTTCTACTTACACTGTTTGCAGGCACGTGGTGTAACAGCTTTTTTTCTCTAAACCCTCGCGAGTATACGTTACCCGCCTCGCCTTTATTTTTCCAGAGGTACGTGAGAGGGTTGGATTTGGCGATTTGTGGCTATGTGAGGGGGACGCTGAAAAATATACTCGCATCAATATTTCCATACCGTCTCTTACAATTTCACAGTAAAATAATCATTTTCGGCATTAAAAATATTGAAGAATTAAAATTAGATATGATTTTTTTTTTAATTTCAATCGATTGACCGCAATATTTTTTAAATTTAGAAGACACATTGAACTTGAGCTAGATCTAAGCTCATATTTGTTCCGGACGCCAAATATTTCTATCTAACCGACTTGGGATCAAGGTGTGGTGTGGGATTTAAAAAAAGCCTAAAACTAGAATTAAGCTAGGAAGTAACCCATGGATCGGCTTATGATCGAAGGCTGTTCAATTCAATCCATGGTAATGAAAATTTCACTTTTCAAATGTTGAAATGCTGGTCGTGCACTAACCAATTCTAGATGAAACAAAGAATATCCTTTTTATCCATGATAATCAAGAGAGAAGAACGAATTTTCATTATTTATCACACATTCGGCTTGAACATATGGAGACCAAATCATCTACGATTTTAATAAGCTCCAGGAGAATGTGGGTCACCAAAAATTCATTCATATCTATGCAAAATGCCTCCATATGAAGGGACAGAAGTTTAAATTAGTTAGCAGTGATCATTGATTATCAGAGAACCAAATTTTCAAAGTTTAACCAGGAAACCTTTTATAACTAGCCCATCAAAATTTAATGGTAGAAATAATCAGCAGTTTGAATTATTATTTTAAAATAGTGGTTTGTGTGGTAAATTATAACCCTTCGGTAGTGCGTCAATATTATATTTTTATAAAATCCAAGATAAATAAATAAATTAATAAACAATAGAAAACATGACATACTATTTTTCAATTTAGTTAAATAATTGTTTCTATTTTCGGTGTTGTACGGGGTTGAGTGTCTGACCGGAGAGCCTAGGTTCGAATCCCGGAAACGCCTCTGGGTACCCTCGGCTCCAATTAATCTTTGTGATTTTTTGGTTACCAAATCTTCCTCCGAAACCATAGGGGGCACAAGGAAAATAACTGGCCCCTTTACCCTGCTTATATGTGCATTTCACTTGCCGTTAAGCTTAGTATTGGATGCGCTCTGCCCTCATCATTCAAACCGTTGTTTGGTGCACTTTCTTACTTGCTAGCCCTATCATAAATTGAAAACTTTGAGACTTCCATTGGCTCCTGTGATTTCCTCACCACCCAGCAACCACATACGCAAAAGGATTGTCAGTAATTGTATTCCATTTACTGGTGTAATGGTAGGGCCTTGGATCCCAGGAAAATTCACCCTAAAGTTGTCGCCTAAATCCCACTTTCTTTACCGCCAAATGGGGTACTGAAAATAAGAGGCCCGTCAAAAATTCGAAAATGAAGGATCTCAGGTTTTCCCGGCGTATGGTATTCTAGAAGTTCTCTCGGGTTTCCCACCGGGTCAGGTTGCAGTACACCGACGTTTCGAAGGCTGACTATGCCATCGTGTTCAGGGTGAAGTCTTCACCCTGAAGACGATGGCAGAGTCAGTCTTCGAAACGTCGGCTTACTGCAACCTGACCCGGTGGGAAACCCGAGAGAACTTCTTGAATTCGAAAATGCTTTCTTCGGTAAGGATACATGACACTACTTACTGTGAGGGCTACGTGACCCCCGACCGATTGGGAAGTTTTTCTGATCGTTAATATGATCCTGTTACGTACGAACTTCACGTGGCAAGTATTGCTATGCAGAATATGATCTCTACCCTCACTTGTCTAAACTACTTTCTAGTTTAAGGCCCCAAAATTTCAGAGTTTAAGAGGACGCCTCGGTAGCTTAAGTGGCTAAAGCACTCGACCGGATATTGAGGGATCTGGGTTCGAGTCCCAGTCAAGGCGAATGATTTTTACGCTCTGAAATTGTTGCATTGAAATGCACATTAGCGGATGACTCCGTTAAAAGTTACTGTTGCGGCATCTCCCGCAGTTTCTTTGGAATTTAAGACTATGGTTCGGTTTGGTTAATCTCATGTATCGGAAAATAATATTCTCAGTATTGATTCCCAAATATTTAATTTAATATTTTATTTATTCATTTCATTTAATAATTTTTAATTCAAATATTTTATTTAATGCTTCTCTTGACCTTATCAAAATAAGTTAATTACCTCTAAAACGGAACGACGCTCATATCTCTTGAATAGTGGTTTGGCTCAATGCATTCAAAAGAGGAGAATGGAGAATCCCTTGATGTATTTACCAAGTCGCTCTTCAACTAATTTCCGATTGTTACCTGAATCTTGTACCTACATGTACAGAGATATGGTAACGCCCTATTTCGAAGAAAGTCGTAAATATAACGTACCGTAATGTAAGTAAAACTTCTTATATCTCATAATAAGTATCATCTAGAGAAAAGTCCGGTTGTATGAACAAGATTTTGGCGTGCTGAGAAATTTAAACATGCCAGGTTGTTGAATACTTGTATTGAACGAAAAAATACGGAATATTCCGTCTTTTAACTTGACATATCACTTCCCAGAATAGAATGGTGCTTTTCTGTCGCTTGAGGGGGAAAATGGAAATCGATGCGAGAGAATAGGAGAAACAGAAAGAAGATAAGATTTTTTCGCTCAGATAGGATTGCATAAAAGCCTTTTTAAAATTAAAACGGTATCCAATAATTTTATTTTCATGGCGTATAAATTGAGAGCGAAGGTCACCGATGAAAAATTCACGTCTACGCATCTCCATTGCTCTAAATTTATCACCTAGTAGCTCTCATTCAATTTTCCTCGTGTGCAATAATTCCCCTTTTGTTTCCTTTTCGCGTTTCCGTCAACATTTTTGCCATTAATAGAAAAATGACAAAAAAAAATATTCATGAATAGAATATGTTGCGATCGATATATATTGCTTATTCAAAAGTAAAATCCATCGTCTCTGATTCAAAGTTGTTATAAATTAAATATTACAACGTGTGCGCGTCTAAAATCCCAGTAGCGCCGCTCCTGATTCCCAAGAGAGGGAGCGAGAGGGCGGCACCACACGGTCTCCGTCTCATGGGGAGGGACGGAGGCGAAAGATGCTCGCTTCTACTGTCTAACCACCGCCTTCCCCTCATTTCCATTGCTTTGCTTGCCTTACGTTTGAGCAATGGCGGCTGCATACCTCCTCGGTATGCAGCCTTTCTTGCAGGTCAGTGTTTCTATCCAGGAGTGCAGTGGGATTCCCTTAATTTTTTACCATTAATGTTAAATCTCTATTTTATCCTGATTCTTTCATAAATTGTTCCTAATGCAAATATAGTATGTATATCAGTCACGAGTAGAAAAAGCTTGGAAACCCCTCCTCTGTAGTAATGGCGTATCTGTTTTTCACTAGGTCATCGAATTTGCCTATATCGTTTTAAATTAATTGAATATGCCTATCGTTAGAATCAATAAATGAGCTTTAGTTTAATGTATAATCATAAAGTTAGCCTGATAGTCAAAAGGGTGATATATTGGGCGCAATAGTAAGTAGATTTTGCAAATAATTCAGGGAAATGAAAGGTTTTAAACATTAATAATGGGATAATATTTTCCGAGTAAAAAGTTGTTGAATTTGATCAGTGAGCAAATTTAAAAGTTGGAAATATCGCTTTGCGTCCTAAAAACCACACTGGTGACATATGATGCAGGTTACTTGGGCTAACGTCATTTCATTTTACAATGAAATTCATATGCACAGCAATTATTCATATCTGAAAACGTCGCAGCGTAATTTTCTCAATTTTTTTTTTGAAACTTCGGCACCGCATAAAATTTTATTTTTTTACCGATCAGATCTAATATGGCCAAGAAGGATTATGGTAACTGAAAACTGTTTTCCTGAGCGTCACACGTATGGGTACCGCATGGAGCCTTCAGAGAGAGTATTCTTACCGCAGTCGTAGTTCGCCATTTAAAGAGGCCGTTAGTGCAGTGGAGGTTGAGAGAGAGGAAGGGGTGGTATTGACGGCCCGCAACAGGGCCCGGGGCCACTTTCGGGCAATTTAGTCCCTTCTCTTCTTATCGTTCTCTTCGTCGGGATGGCTGCCGTCGCTCGCAAAAAAAAGCCAGGGCGAGTCTCTCTCTCTCTCGGCCGTCGAGGGCGCCGTAAATACTGCTTCAGTGCTGCCATTTCGGTTGGTGGCCATGATGGACGGTCGACCACGGGCAAGAAGCGGCTTGCTCTCCTCCAGGCTCTTCGAGGGCTCACATCTGCATGTGCTCGAGCTGGGGGCGGTGATTCGGTGTCCCTTCTACGCTCTAATAATAGATAATCTTCTTAGCAGCTAAGGCATCTTTAACTAAAACCAGCAAGCGTACAAGGAATGTCCTGTTGGTAATGGAAGTCGAGCAATTGTTCATTTTCTCCAAACTGGCTGAGAGTTGAAATAATTGTGTCATCTTTAATATTTAGCTTTTAGAGAAATATTTGTTATCATCTAATAAATATTACATAAAATTAAATGAATTATTTTAAGCATTTTCTATCCACAAGTGAGTTATTGTTAATTCGGTGGGAATTTAGAATTTCTTTTTTGGCACTGTTATTACGATCTCGGATTTATAGCGACCGTTTTTTCAGATGAGATCTAGAGCTCATGTTCTTGTAAATACCGATTGCCAATAAAATCACCATAGTTCTACGATTTTACCATATTTGGCTCAGTAGATTGGTAACAAAATATGATAAGACTGCCCTGACGGACGATTATTTTAATATTCCCCACAGCTTTCCAAGCTGTTAGAAAATTGAAAATAAACTTGTCTTTGACTACAATACGGAACCCCTCTCAGTGTGAATGCTCATGGACTGCGTAGATTATCGTTGGTTTGATTCTTTTCACGCGGCTAAATGCTTATTAAATGAAGAATACTATGTATATTTCCACTGTCCTTTATTCACGTACAACCAGTTTCAACGCTCAAGCGTCATCATCAGGTACCTGATGATGACTCTTGAGCGTTGAAACTAGTTGTACGTGAATAAAGGACAGTGGAAAGATACATTGTAATCTTCATTTAATAAATATGAACTTCCACAAAGTTGAGCCGGGAACAATTGAATATAGGATAAATTCTTACTGCATGCTCTCATCCCTAACAATATTATTTTGACTTATTCATGCATATAGGACGCTTCGATCCCTATTAAGAAGTCTTCAGTGTAGTTAATATGCGGTTTTCATCAGTATTTAAACCCTAAATATTGGTTTACTGCAGCCCTCAATCCTCTGTATTTAGGGATAATTTCCTCACCCCGTCAGTGTCTTAATTTTACGCCCTTCGTTATTTATTCTATATACTTGCCTTGGTCTTCCTCACGGGATCTTCCTTATAAATTCTCCTTTCATTTTCCAATATTTTCTGTATGGCTTGCCTCTGTGGAATTACTTAGTTATGAATAAGTGGCTTGGTTATAATACGCACAATCACGAGTATATATTGCCGACTAAAGTGTCGACTGTAACAGAACATTTTCATAACAGCAAAACAACTATCACCTTGAAAATTACTTGTAAATAGTGCACAGGGATTAATAACACGTAACCTATTAGGTACGATCTCAACAATCGTATTATTAAGTATGTTTCATTTATAATTTCGTGAATTGATTCGTAGCCGTTTTAAATTTGACGCTTGTGGGCCCTTAAAAAGGCTAAAGTACCACCATTATGGTACTCTTCGGTTGAGCAGTGTCTCTGCAACGATGCAAACGTTGACACTATAGTGTTTAAGCAGAAATTATTTGCCTTAAATGGTTGAAATTCCATGTATTATTCTCTTTCTCGGCGCCTCCTCGCTGAAGATAAGCTGGAACGGGAGCAAGAAATTACCAAATGGAAAACTTCGCGGAAGAGGATGAGGAATAAAACATAAAACTGTTGGCGCAACACACAGCTGATTGCTATATCCTTTATTCGAATTAGCATCTGATATGTCTAGGGGAAGGGGATGGGTGAGCTCCGTGGGATTTATTTGTTCAATTCGTTCCAATCTCCCATCACTTCACTGGGGGTCACTGGCGAGGTCATGCTGGACCCAAAATCTCCCCTAGTGCCGGACGCCATTTGTGGACGGTGCCAATCGACAAAGGTATCATCCGTCAAGCGCTCTCAAGGTCCAAATCCGCACTCTTGTACATAGGGGGAAGTAGTTGATCCTTAAATGCGTAACTAGAACGAAATCGCATCTCGGGAACAGTCAATTTTTGAAATGCCTCGTGAAATAAATCTTACATGGAAATAGTATTGGACCGCGCTAAGGGCATTGTTTTACCGATTAATTGCTTGAAATTCTAGTTGTCTTTTTAAACTCCTTGCGGGTATTATTCCAACGGTCAGTCCGTTGGGTTGATGGTCAGTTTTCCAGGTTCAAATTCAAGCAATACGTCTGGAGACCGAAAGCTCTGTGATCTTCTAGGCACCCGAATTTCCCGGGAAACCGCATGCGGCCAAATCAAAGGAACTAAGCCTCTACCCTTAATGCTCCTGAATGTGGGGATTTCACGGAACGTGGAGCTTATTGCGAGGAGTAGGAGTCCACCCTCGCCCACCATTAAACATCGGAATACCAGCCCTGTAAGAAGCCGTTGGGGTATGGCAGGGCACTTTAGGTCAATAGCCATTAAGTAAATTTACAACTTGATCATCATAAGATTGAGAATGGTATAATGCAACTCTAATGGTTCCCCAAATTGTACGCTGTCGACCAGAACTTTTCGTGAGAAAAGGAATTCTCAGCATTGGATTGCGTGGCTGCCTCTGTCTCCTGAATTCCATCCATGGATCCTGAAATAATGTGATTTTGTGTGATTAGAACAGTCTTTCCTCCTTTGTCAGTCTAAATATCGTCCGGTTTCTTATTTTCTGTGTTTTGAATATTATCTCAAAAGGCTCCATTCAAAGTATATGTAATCACACGAAGTTTCGGTCATTACTGCTCATAAAGATTATCTTATAAAATTTAAAGACATTCATTAGCGTTTTGAAGATTGTAAAATTGGGTACTCATGAGGTGAATCCGAAAAATTTTGAGGTCTGCAAAAAAACACATTGATAAAACCTTCTATTTTTCAATTTAGTATCTCACGATGGCGTATTAATTTCACGTAGCCAACTGCTGCCAATTTAGATCTAACAATGTACGGTATACGAGTATCGTAAATATCCAGCTGTTTCGCCGGCTTTCGGGTTGGAGGCTTTAACCTTAAACAAGGCGTTTATCAGCGCTCGTTTGGAACGGTTGGATGTACAGTCGTCACCACCCCTGTGCCCCTGGCTCCGATCCAATTGGGTCGAATATGCTGATAGACCCGGCGATACCCTTTTCACGTGCGAAACCATCTCCGGTCGAAATTCGTATCGACAGCCATCCGAGGGCGCTCCTCGGGAAGCAGAGGCCGCGGTCCATCGGAGCGACAGGCTACGGGGCGGGGCGCAAGAGGGTGACGCCGGCCGATTGGCCGCCCATGGCGGCACGCGAGCTCCACTGGCGGGGCGGGGAGTGAATGGGGAACCAGAGCGAAGGGGGACGGAAGCACCAACGAGGGGCACTCGCGACCTCTCCCGGGAACTGAAGCGAGGAGTGATTGATGATTCAATCGATTAGAGGCGGCGCGTACTAAAACTGAAGCTGGTGCCGTGATGAATTAACGGCGGGGCTGAGGGACGGGGCGAGAAGGGAGGGTGGGCCAACCGCCCCTTGCCACCTCGCGAGCCCAAAAAACGCCTCACACCCCATGTGCCTACTACTTTCTGTGACTCATCCCCACACCGCCGCGCAGACGAGAGCTGGCGTTCTCAGTTGGCGTTGCCCTCGCGCACAGATTAGAGTAAGTGACGGCAGAGTATCCAGGGTGGAGAGGGAAGGGGGTTAAGGAATGGTGGGCAACCATCCCTCCATGGTTGAGAGGAATTTGCTGTGTCTTTCATGGCATAGTAAATCAAATAAATAATATTAATGTAAGTGTATTTATATTTTTATATATAATTAAATGTATATATATATAAACATATATATATTACATATACATATATATATGCATATATATATATATATATATATATATATATATATATATATATATATATATATATTGCACATGGGTGTGTAAGTGGGTCACGGTAGTCCAGGGGGTAGAGCGTTGGACTACTCACCGGAGGGTCCCTGGTTCGATGCCCGGGCAAGTCTTTGGGTACCCACAGTTCCACAGAGGCTTTGTGATTTTCCGGGTACCAGATCTTCCGGGGAAAACATAACCGCCACAGGGAAAGGAACTGGCCCCCCTACCCTGATGTGTGAATTTCACACGCCGTATAGGGATTAGTACTGGGCCAGAACTCCACCAAACCGGCCTTGGGGTTGATTACTGTGTTTATGGTTTACTGTGATTACTATACTTACATGACTTCGTCGTAGTAACACGGAAGTGTTGAATAAAAAAACTTGGGCAGCAAAAAACAATATAAAAACACATAAAAAGGGCACTTACACGATATTTCTTAATAATTTCGAGGGGATTCCGCTCCATTTTCTTCAGAAGAAACAGTAGTGCTCTGTGTGCGTGTGTGTGCGTATATATATATATATATATATATATATATATATATATATATACGTCACAATAATGCAATGGGGACATTATATATATATATATATATATATATATATATATATATAATGTCCCCATTATATGTATATATATATATATATATGTCCCTATTATTGTGACTTTCACACACCGTATAGGGCTTAGTACTGGGTGTACTCTACCATCACCCGCCAAACCGATCTTCAGGTTAATTACTGTGCTTATGGTCATATTCATGTACATATATATCTCAAGCACCGAATTATCAAAAATTTTTGTTGATCAAGGCCAAATCGGAGGGCGGGTAAAATTCGACCGTCTGGCCATCTATGTGAGGAGCTTTCTTTAGACCTTGTGTCCTTAGTGCAAAATCAAAGTCCTCAGAAGTCCTTCCTCATACAAATGCTTTGTGAGTGGCAGCGGAAGTTTAAAGTACAGCTCGCATTGCATTGATTGCATGTTTTTCAACTTCCCCTCTAGGTACTTGTTCGCTATCGGTCTCGTGGCCGTATTCAGTACAGCTGTGAACTCAGTATTATTTTTAAATAGAAATATGAAGACATTACCAACGGCCAGTTTAAATCCTGTAATTAGAGGTTGGAAAGAAAAGTGAAATTTGTGTTTCCCCCTCTTTAGCCTTACTTCTTCCTTAGTATAACCTGAAAAGGCTAGCTAATTCCCTTCGATTTTATTTGCGTCGTGAAAGTTCACAAGGATAATTTGGTAGTATGCTACTATATCCTTAAGGTTATGGAGCATTTAGGATGTAAGTTTGATAATGGAAGAGAGGAGAATTGAAAACATTATAGCACCGTAGAAATCTTTGGAGAGAATGGAAGACTTCTTCGGGGGAGGTTTTTAAGGGAAATTAGCAGCCCTAAATTTATTGTATTTCAAGAAATGGGAGTCATACTGGGCAAGGACTTACATATTTGCATACTTCTTTGTAGAGTGCGCTACGCAAGATGGCTTAATCACTGACAAGACAAGTAAAAGTAGAAGCTGCCAAAATTGCCAAAAATCTGTAAATTTTACATGAATACTTGCTAGTACTTTGAGAATATTTCTTAAAAAAGAGCATCATATTGCTAAAGGAAAATTAGTAGCTGCTACAGTATCCTACTACTTGGGTTTCTACTACCGAACCCTGAGTATATCATTTAGTCATTATGATAGCACGACAATAAGATTGATTCGATGGTGTTGTCCTGCTGGGAAAGATGTTTCGTTATAAATATCTCGATATTGTTTTATCATGACCTCGTCTGAATTAAATCAGCCCCCTTTGCTTTGTTTTATAATCTCAAGTGTATACTCCACAGACATCATCCCTTAATTCAAACAGCTTAAGCGTCGAAATAGTCGTCGGGGAGAATTTCCTTTCTTTGTCCTCGTTTTGAACTATGACAATGATTAGGTACTTGGCCAGTGATTGACGGAAACGAATAATTTAGTGGTTTTAATCGAGACTTTTCACAAATGTACATGTACCACCTTAGATATATTGACATCATGTTCGCGCATTCACGAGTGATGCGCATAGGGCCCCTTGAAAGATTTATTCTGGGAAATGCTCGGTTTCAGTCGTTTCATTCTTTCTTTGAGAGTTTCAAGGGCTAACGTACTGGCTTCCCACCCTGAGGGCACGGGTTCAAATCCCGGCGGTGTTGAATATTTTTCAGAGGTATCTCGATCCCTACTTGAGGTGCTTTGTGGAGGGCACTTTGAGTGAGTACGCCGTCCGTCGGATGGGACGTTAAGCTGCGGACCCCTTGGCGCCTTTCGTAAAGAGTAGGCAAATGCCGACGCCGGGTTTCTCTCCACCCTTCATCTTTTCCTGTCCATCCCCTATGGCGCAAATGATCTTAGCTGTCGGTCGCCTCCCCTCAAAACTACTACTACTTTGAGAGTTTCAAATGAATGTGAGACGAGATATTTACCTCCCGGAACACATTTCCGCAAGCATTTCACAGAGCGCCTTGTGTTTTTGCAAAATAAAAATGTCTCTTCGTGAACGATACAAAGCAAGCGTCACTCGCACTCATCCGTGGGCAAGAGCACCGTCGAAGAGGAAATTCACTCGAAAGAGTCAGCGAGTCGTCGCAAGTCGCACTGTCTCCGCGAGCAACCCAAGAAATTCGGAATCGACACTTTTTAGCGCTACTTGCGCCAGCTGGATAAAGTTGAAGAGGCGCAGTGGTTGAGGAACTTCGGATGAATAATAAAGTTTGAGTTTGAGCGTTTTATGGTTGCGGTTCGGTCGAAGTGTCGTCAAAAGGATGGCGGCTCGAAGGATGATGGACTGGCGGGACGTTGGGCGGGAGGCGGCAGTTCGGACCCGCCCTTATGTTTATCTCCGCACCGGGTTGAATTCCTGGCCCGCGTCGCATAACTTAATCCAGCCATTACATCCATCGGCCTGGAGGCAGTAAAATGTGAAACGGGAATGACTGAATCGGATTTCATCATTAGAAAGATTAATTCTCCGCTCACTGCAATCGGAGGAAGACGGGGGATCCTTCCTTCCACTTGGCATTTTGGTATTGTCGTTCTGTTGGTGCCATACTGGTCGAGGTGCATTCGGAAAATTACGTTGTGGAGATTTCATGTATGAATGAATTAATTTTAAAAATGCTATTTATATTGCTGAATACTCCAAGTGTTAGCTTTTCTCATATTTTGTCTTTTAGGAATTTCCAATTCGTGAAAACAATGCCATTAGAATGGGGTGATGAAGTGGGTGAAAGAATGAACTCAAATTCTTATCAGTTTTTAAATTGAAATTTTTAATTTATAGCACAACCACCCCGGTAAACTCTTGGATGCCAAAATAGAGAAGACGTTTCAGGGAGAGGGAATCGGTTTTGAGAGAGATTAGGAGTCGGGGGCACCCACCGGGTGTTGGAAGCCCCACCAGCGTCAACCGGTCGCCTGCGTCTCGCTCCCACCGAGGCGATCTTGCGGTGATTTGAGTTTTAAAAGGATCGCAAGCAATGAATTAGATTTCCGAGCACTCATAAAAATCACGAAAGCCTCCCAGCGTTTTCCTTCCGTAAAAGATTACATATTACTTTTTCTGTCAAAATGCATAGTTTTCAAAAGAAGGCAAGTTGAACTGAGCCTTGCGGTAATTGAACAGCGTGGAACGTAACGTCATGGATTGAGCATCGCTGTGATTGGTAAGTCCGGTACTATATTGAATATAGCGTTCGGTTTCTGTCGGAAAATTCTATAGTTTGAACTCCGGATGGCATGCATTTTGAAATAAATATCGACGAGTTTTCGAAACAACCAGTTGTTTTACGATAGAGCAACGGTCGTGGGAATCTGGTTGAATTGAGTAATATTTTTCATTCTATTTATAAATCTCCCAGCAAGATGAGCGAAACCTCGAGTATTTTTAAACAGTCTAACTAAGTCCTGGAAATTTATGTAAATGATATTGTGTTAGCTGTCAACTGTGCGAGTTCCAAAATGAATCTTCATCAAGGATTATCAATTTGAAGATTATTTTATTGCAGCTCTCTAAGGTATCGTATTAACTGCCAACTTCTTTATTCCCATAGAATGTTTTGTACTGGCATTTACATCCAAAGTTATACCTGCAGCTATTGTAAGAATCATAGTCAAGGTTGGGTAGAGCTTAGACGTTAGCGTAAATTATTGGCTTTGTCTAGGAATGCTAACGCACATCCTCCAAAATTATACTCCTTCATTACCCTATCATTTCTGCCTTCGTTCCTCATCATATACTTTCTAACTATACTACTGTATTTTTTTCTACCTTTCTTTTCGTGTTACTTTAAGAACTGCAGATATTTACAAGCCTCTATTATATTCCCCTCTCATTTTAATGCCGGAAAAAAATAAAATTTACGCATGGGAAGACCGAGAAATCTTTAAAAATAATTTCATGGTACAGTTTTAGGGTCCTATAAATTCGTCCTTACACTCTTGCTTCGGAAATGTTACTTTGAGAATTTTATTGCGAGTGGCATTATGAGGTAATGACCCCATCATTATCAACAATCGCCTCCTGCTGCATGTTCTCGGCATACCTCTCCGTCAGGTCCTCCCTCCTTCCTACTTTCTCCTTCATGTCATCACCATATCCCCCTTCAAATTGCCCTTCATTTCCCTCCTTTTCCTCCCCCCTTTCCACGCGGAAGACGCTTCTCTCTTAAAAGGCATCCCAATTCATGCTCCATCCACTTTCTTTTCCGGTCTTGTGCGGTGTTCAGCGCAATTCCTTCCTCTCCTCTCCTTGGCACATCCTCATTTCCCACCTCATCCACTTTTTAAAACATTTTGAATTCTCTCAGCTTCCCCTCCGCCATCTCAATGCGTGTAGCTTCCACATTTCATACCCGTAGGTATAGAAAAACATTCCTAAATAATTCCCCTTGTCATCCTTCTCTTTTTTGTTTCATATTCCATACTGCTGCTGTGTATATAATTTTTATTTCTCTTTTTACCTCTGAACTATTTTTTTGAATGGCACATTGTACTAGAGAGCATTCATTTTTCCCCTTTTTTCGATCGTTATCATGACAGTTCACGAATATCCTCCTGCTCTCCTGAAGGCAACGTAATTTGTTTTGTAACTCTAGCGTTGATCAGAATTCAGAAAAGATAAAGCGAGCAAGCCAAGATAATAGATGGATGGGGAAGAAAGGGGGCCTTCGTCGAGGAGGGACCCCCCTCTCTTTCCACCCTCACCAAAGCCCCACACCCCCGGTGGTGCCCTCAGAGGTGGGTGAGGTTGGGGGAGGATGGGGGGGGGGTTCGTGGAAAACAGACGGCGTCCGGGGTTTTCCTTTTTATTCTGTCGCGCCCCGAGGAATTAGCGCTGTCTCGCGGGAACTTCGGTGAGGGCCGGCGGGGAGCGGGAAGCAGGATTCCTCCGCGACTAAAATGACAACAAGCAGCGCGCCCTCAAGGATCGCGTTAAGTGTTTCCCTTTTCCGGGAGTGAGTGTTTTTATTTCGGTTCGACTGCGGGGCGAGAGGGGGCGTGCGAGTGACAAGCGCCCGGGATGATAAATTAGAAGTTTATCCGGGGGCGAGGCGGGGAATGAGGGCTGGAATGCCTCTCCTCCCACGGTCCTCATTTTATGTCTTTTTCTTCTTTTCTTCCACCCTTCTCGTGCCTTTTATTTTTGCTTCGGAATAGTTCCAAGTTTGCGAGTGCAGCGGCTGTTTTTAAAGACGACGCCACACATAACAATATATAAAAAAATGCTGGAATTTGCCTACTTTTCCAACCGGGTTAAACTCTCGAGTGAGAAACTTCACCTGCCCACCCACGTCCCCCCCCCCATCCTCTCCTCTCCCACGCTCTCCCTCCCCTTCATTCTGTTCTTCACGTCCAAACTTACCTCAACACTAAGAAACCAATGGTGTGCGTTGGCGCGGGTGTTTGCTTGGTGCGTTTAAGTATGTACTATAACTTTCAAAAACGTCTGTAGACAGTCACCGGGGTAACTATTATTGGGAAACGGGGATAACGTTTATCATGTTGGTATTCAATGGTTGAAGGGCACTTTCCGGGAGCCCCATAGAGATGTCAAATTATCGCAAACGAAGTGCTTGGTGGACAAGGAATGCCAACTCAATAACTATCTTCACCTTCCTACGTAAGACACGTAAGTGGCTGATTAAATGCTTTTTGAAAAAAAATAATGCGTCCACGAATGAATTTCTCTCTCTCTCCCTCTCTACGCCATGTACATTTGCGTGCGTGCGCGAGTGTGCCTTGGTCGGTTGAAGTTTTAAATATTTAAAAGACGGTGTCGGGGAAAGGGGTTTCATTTCCTGTCTGTCAGACGTCATCTAGAATAATCTTCCAGTGCGTGGGACACTACGCAGGATGACACTGTTTTAGCCGTTAATCGGTATAATTTTCCCTCTTTTCTGTAAAATGGACAAATTCCAAAGCATCTAGCAGATATACGAATTCTAGGGAAATGCAGGAAGTAAGGGTCGACCAAACTACGGATTGATAACTGATGATGACATTACTTTAAGCGTTTAACTGTCGCTATGTTTTATCATATTTTATTGTTCACTGCTTTTTAGCAATCAAATCTAGTTCTGAAAAAATTAAAATTTTTTAAATAATTTTATGCAAACGGTAGCCATTCATGGACCACTGTAGCCGGTGGCATGCTGGCAGCATCAATAATGTTTTGATGTAATTACGTGAATAAACCACAGACTCATATACAACCCTTTCCATATCTTTAAATTTCGTGGCGAAAAAAAATGGACCACCGTGACATAAAACTGAGACTCGAACGTCGGAAGAACTGTGGAGTCGAAAATTCAGCGGAACAAAACTGTGATTCCGAAATAAAATGAAGCTTCGTCTGCTGCTCTCGGGGAGGAAATTTTGTCCGTGGCGACCCGCTTCATTTCAGCGTGGATCGTTGGTGCTTGCCGCGGGGAGTGGGGCGGTAGGGAGGAGGGGGAGAGAGAGAGCCCCTCTTTCGAAGTCGGCGCTCGTAAAAATGGGAATGACGAGGTCGAATGATGCGTGTGGCCTGAATGGAAAAGAGTGTAACGTCCGCAGATAACTCACTTTACACGCGTAAAACTTGTACGGGGGCAGTGCATAACTGTGACACTTCTCAACTGGACTCAACGCATACATGGCTTTTATGGTTTCCTACGTTTTTAAAAGGATTCCGTGGGAATGTGATCTATGTCAATAAATCGACCGTGGTACATTTTTGGGTCATATCATAGACTTGATACGGTTTTTGATAAACCCAGCCAATACGCATCGTGGTACTTGTCTGACGTGACACTTAAAATACCTTTAAACTAATATAGCATGTTGCAACAAAGCGTTCTTTATCTCAACATTTTCTATCTCCCATAATTCCATTCAAAATGTCCATTCCTTTCTTCTCTCCACCTTGCTTATTCAATATAATACCCTCCATCAGTCGTCAGCTTCCCACTCTCTCTCAGTAATTCTTAAATCCACATGTCCTGCCCTCTTTGAATGTTTTCCAACGGCTGCCTTTCTTCCCTTGTCATGTATTAAAATGTACTTAAAGGGTTATCCTTTCTGTAAACTTCATTCTGCCATTATTTCCACGAATCTATCCCAAAATTTCCCAATATACGCTTATCCTTAAGCCCAAGTTTTAAGAGTGTTTCCGAAATATGCTGCAAGTTAAAGTTTCCCCTATTAAGCTTCACAAAACTTATTGCATTATTATTATTACTATTTAACATGCCCCCTCCCCTCTTATTCTTTCCACATTCGCTTGACGTCCTTGGCCTTGTTGACGTATATGAATCGTGCCCGATTAAGAGTAAATTTGAACGTCTTATGCGAAACCCCTATGCTCTCCCATAGAAATTCAGCACACTTAAGTTTCTTTAAGGCTATGACGAGGTGTCTACGTTCTGTTGTCGGCGGAATCCTAAGTGAACCAGTGGGAATAAACTGCCGAGTATTACGGTGATCCTCATGACTGAGCAATCCGCGCATAAGGAAGGAGCGACTCAACGTCGCATGAATTCTCCGCCTTCGGTGGCAGCAAAGAAGGCCTTAATAATTTAGCTGCCCCTGTCGGGCAAAAACGTCGGGGACATAGGGCGCCGTCGCAAAGACGTCGTGGACGTGCTCCTTATGGGGTGTGGGTCCCACGTCTTGCGACCCGCCTGCCCACAGATGGTTCCACGTTCGAAGTGCGCGTCATGTATAATGTGTGTCGACGACATAATCGTGAGTCCAGCGCGTCTGTCGTGGAACTTTGACATCCGTGAATTTTCCTTAGAATCCGTTCGTTTTCTCCAAATTTATCACCTCATGGTATTTTGGTTGGAGGATGAGTGCATTTGCGACGAAATTTGCCGCAATTATTATTAATAAAAGGTAATTTTCTAATTAAAGGAATATTTCTGATAGCTCCTGAGGATTATTAGATTCCATTCTCCTCTCTCTTATTTGCCGTACTTTATATCCTTCCTCAGTTCATCGTAAATTTTGCTTGCCTTCACGCCACGGCCCTGTCAATTCTCTTCCTTCCTCGACCCATTTAGCTAACATTCTGCCTCCCACGCTTTTCCAGCCTTCAACTTCCCAATCTTCCCCTCAATATTTCCTCCACCTAGGCGTAAATGAAGGAAGACTAACTTCGCAGATTCCACTAGAATTTTTTTATTTTTCACAACCATGGTTTCGTCGACGAACCCCGGTCGTGAAAAATGAAAGATTATAAAGGAATCTGCGAAGTTAGCCTTTCTTCATTCACGCAGAGTATTAAATATTTCCAACAAGTAACACCTGACACAGTATCTTACTTTGCCACCACCCACAATTTTTTGCCTTCTTTAGTTTTCACTAAACAACTTCCTCTCTACGTCCGTCTCATTTTAAAATTCGTCGTTTATCTTTTGCCCTGCCCAACTTCTAATTTTGTGCAACAATTTCAGAGTGTAAAAATCATTCGCCTTGACTGGGATTCTCATTTTGTCTCCTCATCACCAGCTCATTTTCCTCCAATTTACGGTCATGTCTCAAAAATCAGCTATCGAATCGGATACCAAAAACTGTCTCTACATGGATGGCTTCTCAGTGTTGCCTGCACGTTCAAAACCATTGTCGCAGTTGATGTAATCGTTGCAACGTTTATGCATCACAAAAAAAGGCGCTGATTATTAGTCTGATGCCAAACATTGGGTGCAAATGATCCAAGTCCCTCAACATGGTGGGTATGACGACAGCTCGAGCGTGCTCGAGAGTGAATTCGGAGTGATTATGATTATAAACGAAGACAAGTCAAGAGTAACTTTGCTCTTGACGTCACCCGAAGCGGCAGAAAAACTGTTGGTGATGAGTACGTGCGTCACGTAGATTTCATTCATTTGTATAGTCCAGGTTTCAGAAACTTTAGGGTATATTTATGTAATAAATACTACAGAGTATTGGTCCTTAAGCAGAACCTTGCGGTACACTTTTTCAAATGTTTTAAAAAGCCAAGATAAAAATCATCCACTAGAACAAGCTCATAATGCTCAAGAAAAGAGCTTTGGAAGTATTCCAAATTTTTCTCCATTTGAACTAGCTTCCTACAACTTGGTCAACAGAGAATTGTCGGACAAAATTTAAAGTTCTTTTACCGATCTATGAACAAACTTACTGCATTTTTTAAATTTATCGCTAAATATGCTCTGCTTATGGCACATTGTAGTCCGGGAGTAGAGCGTTGGACTACTAATCGGAGGGCTCGGGCTCGATTCCCGGGAACGTCCATGGACACCTTTAGATACACTTGAATTGTATGATAATTCGGGTACCAGAACTTCCTGTGAAACCGTAGCTGGCACAGCGAAAGGGTCTGGCTCGTCCTAACCTTTTTTTTCCCACATCGTATAGGGTTTGGTATTGAGTGAATTCTACCATTACCTATCAAAAACCGACCTCCAGGTTGATAACTGTGTTCGTAGTTTATGCTTTGCTGACGTTTAAAGCATATTTTTCTTCCGTTCTCTAACCAGGCATTAACCAAATTGATCGTTGCTAAACAAGTAGCAATTGTGGTGAAAGTTAGAGTGAAAGCCAGCCAAATGGTAATGGAAACCACGACCCCACGATTTGCAGATGTGGATGCTGCCCCGGCGCCACCGAGGCAGATAAGTGTTGGCAGGCGTTGCGTTTGTGCGTAAACAACCGCCGCGGCTACAGAAGTAACCGTCTTTTCAGCTCGCTGGAAACGAAGAAGGGGTGCCTCTGCCGCCAATGGCACTCGCGGTGAAGAAACTTCGCTCAAGTAGTGTTTCTTCTACACGAGTGTCTTTAGGAAATAAGAGAAATCCCTCTCCATGCAGTATTCATGATTCCGAACGGCGAGACCCGCCGGAGAAGGCCATCGAGATACCAATCCGGAGCCATAAGGGAGGGATTTACGGAGGTGAAATGGGTGCAGAGTGTGAGGGCGCAAGGAGGTTGGATAGGAGAGCGTTGTGCGAGCTGGAATCTCCGTTCGTCGGGGCGGAAATGATATTCAGACCGCAAATGGGGCGAAGTTATTACTGCGGCCGCTCACTTTGAGTTTGAGGACATTCGGGAGAAGGACAGGAGATATTCGGTGAACGATCCCACCCCTCGCGTCGCAGAAGGGAAAACTTTTCCTAGCTTTCAAGCCTGTACCCATTTTATTTTTTGGCCACACGATTCAAATCCCCGAAAATATTTCTCCGCGTGGAAAGCTTATAGGCTTTCGGGAAAAATTGCAAGAGGTCTTCTAGGTGAGCAGGGGACAGGGAGTGGGGATATACAGTTGATTACTTGACTGCTTCCATCAAACGACAAAGAATACAGTAGTATCGTGTGTGTCAATTACGCAACGGACCTCACTATGGAACACTCGACCGTGATTCCTTTAATTCACCGCAATTACACGGCTACTCCTAGCCCAAAACATGGATGTTGGAGAAGTTCATGCCAGCAAACTCATCTCCTCAACCAAAATTATAGCGCTTTTGTCTCCTGAAAGTTACATCAATGTATCTTAAGTCCGTACCAATGTCCGATGTTCTCAATGCTTACAAACTACACATTTTTTTCCTTCACCCCAAAGCTCAATACCATCATAGTAATAGGAGATATGTCGTCCAATCCTGTCGTAACTTAAAGTTGATATTGTTTTCGGAAGGCAAAGACAGGTCAACATGAGCTTTGAGTCTACCAATTAAGAAATTTCGACCAAAGTTTGAATTTGAATCCAAATCCTTTTCCCATAATCAACCAGCTATGATACTTTGCAATTCATTGTGAGGTTAAGGTTCAGATCCTATCTTCTTGGCATTCTAAAGACCAGCAACTAACCTTCATTCAAACGAGATTTCATCCCTCAATCACCTCCGACGAAACCAAGATATCATCTTCAAAAAATCAGATAAGGATTCAACAGTGTTAGTCCAAGATACATGTATGTCAGACATAACACACGGTCTCAGGTGTTACTTGGTGGCTGTCTTTCATACTAGGAGTAAATGAGGAAAGGCTAAATTCGCAGATTCCACCCAGAATTTTAATTTTCCGCGACCATGGGTTTGTCGCAAGGCAGCATCATCATTAGTGAGTGAGTATCAGCTTTTTCCTCCCTTTGTGCGTCCACCGATACTCAACCAAATCTTTCGCCTTTCTTAATTATGTCATCTCTCTTCATTCTGTTTTACCACCTTTAATCATTTAATAACCCCCTTTCTGCTTTGGTAATCGAACTCTTCCCCGAATCTGTAAGCAGCAGAAAAATGAGAAGAAATCTGGAAGAGATTTCCGTTGGTCAATGCTCATTCCCATCCCCAAAAATTTTAAATTAGCTGCATAGGACAATAAGATTAATTTTTGTATGAACTAGGGGTCTAAAAATTGTATTGATCATAAAAAAAATGTTGAAAGAGAGAAATTTTCACGGATAAATATAAAATAGAGCGAGAAAGTGAACAGAGGAAATATTGAACGGTATTTGAGTGTTAAAGCCGTGTAGGAAGGTGGAATTTTGGGTAAGCGGAAAGAAGAAAGAAGGGAATAGGCTATTTAGAGTGAATAAAAGCAGGCAAAAGTTACGAAGAAATGGAGAAAAAAAATGTAGGTCAAAGAAAGAAAAAGTTCTCGTAATCCTAGGGAGTACAGTAAAAAGTTATTAGTGAACAACCGAAACCTACCTTTAAATTGTTACAATACCTTGAAAATATGTATTCACCATCATCAGTATTTCAGCTTTAAAAATGATTTATTACAGTCTTACATTCTTCGCTATTATTAATTTTTGTCTTCGCGCTCTGGGAAATTTTCCGTCATGTCCTGTTGATCATTGATCATTTCAGTTGATCGAACTCCCTCAAAAGTATATGACGTGCTGTCACCCCATTTGTATCGTATTAATCATATGTTAACTGAGATTCTATGCATGAAAACTTTCACTTCACACACATAGCTCACTCAAACCTATGCACGAGCTCATGAAATCTTGTCACTCTCTCTTAAGGAACACGTGGCGAGAGGGCTCAGCCGACCGACAGAGGAGGACCAGTGGACAGCAACTTGTGTTCAAGTGAGTAAACAATTTCAATCCATTTCTCAAAACGCGCCATGTTTTTTCTCTCCAATAACGATACATCTTAAATGGATATCATCATCGTGTTATTTTCACCTGTTAATGTTGATTTATTTTATGCTGTGATACCAGGGATATCAGGGATACCTTGATGTGGTATATTTTATTTTTATGGAATCATCAACTTCTTATTCTTCTTAATAGCATGAACTTATATTCTTCTTCAGAAAATTTGTATCGGTATTGTCACAATCATCTTCCAATATAAATTAAGCTCTGAACCTACTCCTACATCGAAGGTTTTAGAACTTGCATTTTTCCTAGGTCTTCGCACATTTATTTTACCCTGAGGCTTGCGATTAACAAGCTTCTTCTCTTGAAATCACCTTCCTTCCATTCGTTCTTCATGTACCCTCCATTTTATCCCATTTTCTATTATTTCCTAGTTAATCTTTCATATGTTAAGTCCTATCATAATGTTTATATTCCTTTGTCAATCTTGTCTGGAACAACATTGAACTGTTTTAAGAAACTGCATTTCTACTGATTGACCTCTGGTCTCATTTTTTCCATTTCTATGCTCAACATTCAAAATCATAGGGAAGAGTCCAGATTACGATAACCTTTTTTAATAGTCTCTCTTTTTGTTTCGTTTTCATTGTCCTTTTTATTGTACTTATGATTGTTTCATAATGATATACTTTACTATATACATGTTTTCCTTTATCGTATGAAATTGTGTATCTTAGCCAATGACAATTCTACTCTTAAAAACTGAAATACTGCTATTTTTAGACCACCTTCTGTTTTTAAACGACCTGGTCATAGGTGAATAGTAGATAGAGTATTAATTGTTGTTTAGGGATTGGCTGGGAGTTAAGAGGTTTTGATTAAATCATCTTTGTATATGTTAAATAGAATTGATGATAGGCTTCATCCCTGTCTCACTCCCTGGTTTATTTGTAAATACTTCTTCCCTTAGTTTATCTTCTGTCAATACTTACATTTTCACATAGATTTTTATGAATAATAGTAAATTTCAAGGGTAAATTCTGTTTTCCATTATGTATTACAGCAAATGTATAATAATTAGACGGAGGTGATTTTCCCGCTTTAATTTTTATTGTTTCTTTAAAATTGGTTTAAGTGAAAATGCGTAAACAGAACAACAAAATTCGAGCAAAGTTATCCGATATTTTATGATATCTTTTGTTCGATATTTTTCCCTATATTTTAAATCCTGTATTCAGTAAACTAATGTCCCAATAATTTTAGCGTCTACTTCTCTCACCCTTGTTAAAGATAGGTAATTATTTAGCATTTTACAATATTATGAGTGTGCTACATTATCTCTGAAACAAATTGAGAAAATTCAGATCGTTATTTAATATGGTGTCACTATATTAATTCCATTCGAATTTGATTCTATCGTTGCCAGTTGCTTCCCTAATGTATATTGTTTGTAATGATTTTTCATCCGCTATATCATATATATCCGCTATATATCCGCGATAATTCATTCGCTTTTGTTAGGAATTTGTTTTAATAGGCATTTTTTGCATAGTTTAAATTTTTCCGTATCTTTTTATGCTCGTATAAGTGTCCTACTAATTTGAAGGCTATATTTTTGTGTCTATTCAAGTCATTTTCAATGTTGCTAATGCATCCGCCCCAGGAATCTTAGCGGCCTTTCCTAACGTATGGTTTTGTAAGATTTGTTTTTCGTCCAGTTAATTATAAAGTTTCTTATGTTTTCCCTAGTTTTATTTTCTTTTTTTTACGTTTGTCTATACCTTGTCCTTCCATATTTTTAAAACTTAAATTCTCCTATTTTTGTCTCTCAGTCAAGAGTGCTTTGTTTGTCGACTTTTTCAAAACAATTTGAATTATGGCCAATTATTCATTTACTTTTCTGCTGGTAGGCGTCTGTTGGGCATAAATCTTGATTCTATTTTGGTTGTTTCTCTTCCCATCTTCTCTTAGCAAGCATAACTCATTTATTTTTTCTTTGTTTGGTGGTTCATCTGATTTTCGTTTTGTCTATTATGATAGTTCTGAAATTTTAAGATAATGGTCGATACAGAAATAGCTTCTATACATGTACTATAAACCCTGTCACCTTCGACTAGTGTTACTTGTTTCTCTTTTTAAATACGTTGTCAGTTATTCATCTTAGGCCTCTAGCACTCTGCGTATATTAATGAATATATTTTATTCTAAAGAAGAAAATTTTCATTTTCAATTGAATTAAAGAAGCCCAATTTCGTATATGTTCACCGATGTGGTTAATTTGCGGTCCTACAAAACTACATACTGCTTGGGGCATCGTGAATTTTCCTAATCTGGCATTCAAATCCCCAGCCATAAGCATATAATCATTTGTACGTGTAATCGTTTGCCCTGCCCCATATGCTTACCTAATTAATAATCCCTGGTACCAATTTAGCTACAGGCGAAATCACACTTATTAGTATGTAGTCCACACATATGGTTGCCTTCCCTTTTTTTCTATTAAAAATAACGCTGATATGATGAAATCTTCGGGCTCTTTTATTCCTCATACATACTAAAGTAGTTCCGCGAAAATGTTTTCCACCTTCACGGCCTCATTTGATTTTAATATCGTCTACCTTTCCTGTTTTATCTTTTTACATTGGACGCTACACTTCATTATTCCTAAATTATGATCTGAATCCGCATCGACTCCCGATAAACTTTTAGAATTAATCGCACTGTTTCTAAATATATTCCTTGACATTATATATTTTAATTGATATATTTTCTCCGGGAATTTTCCATGCATAACTACACCTTTTGTGATATCTACGCCCAAGTTTTTGTAATGCTTAACCCTTGTCTCCTGCAGAATTCTATTGCCTTTTTCCCGCGGTCGTTTCTTGTTCCTAAACCGTTGTTCCCCACCTCATCGCCACATCTTCCTCCGCCTACCGATGTGTTCCTATTTACCATCACTATTAAATGTTTTCCTCCAGGAACACCCTCAATCATTTCTGGTTTTTATAAAAAGCATCAGGAAATTTTTCGTAAAAATAGATTTATTTCCGATATTGCTACAATATTTCAAAATTCTTCAAAGTACATCTCTTGAGCGTCGACGCATTTTTGTATGCGGCTTTTTCACGACTCGGAGGCTCCTTGGTAGGCGGATTCCGGAAGGTCATTCAGGGTACGCGTGTAAGCTTCTTTGATGGCACTTGGAGTCCTTTGAGGAAAGATTTCACTTTTGGGAGTAGGAAATGGTCTGCCGGTGCCAATTCGGTATTGTAAGGGGATTGGGGAATCGTCGCGATGCCGTTACAGAAGGTGTTTTCAAGCAAGAATTCGACTCTGCTCTTGGTCGTCCGTCAAGACCTTCTGGACGAGTTTAGCGCAGAGCCTTCGCATCGCCAAATTTTCAGCGGCAATGGTATTCACTGCCGTCTTATCATGCGCGCACTTAACCGACGGTCTGAATTCAGCACTTCACATACAATTTAGGTAAAATATTTTACAAATACTTTTTATGCAAACCTTGTATATTATAGCTATACCCTCTATATGATTACTTAGTAGCATGTCGACCTGAACAATGGCCAAGTTCGTGGGTTCAGATTTTCCTTCTACTAATAATGTTACATCGGTCACTTGCTCTATGTTTACTACGCTTCTTCCTTCCTTTTTTCTTCAATACTATTGTCACCCCTTGCTGGCTGTCTTCCCCTCCACTGTATATTACTCAATAACTATCTCGCCAGTAATCCCTGTTATCCATCCATCTCATCTCTCGCTACACAATATTTCCTGTCCCAATCTCTCGATTTCTATTTTCTAATTTTCCTGTCCTCAACATTGTTCTAATATTCCAAATATCTATTCTAACTAGTTTAGTCCTCTTTTACGCTCTCTGTGCTGCTGCTGTCGCTTTCGTTTTTACTAGAATTATGTGAGATGACGACCGCAGCCGAAAACACGTTGCAAGGCCGATTGAGCCTAGTCCCGTACTTACAACATTCTTTGGCTCCTCCATGGAGCATAAATCCATAAAGCACTATTTAGAAGTCAAGCTAGGTTTAATTCTCATATGCATAAATGTCCTGTTTATCCTGTTAATGCGTGTTTAGAAATGATCATACGTGTGATGCCATTAAATATTGATGCAGAGATATCCGAAGACAATTTAAATACAAAGAAGGAATTACTTGGTTTGACGATGAACGACTCAAGTTCCTCAAAAGAGGCATCTAATGAAGATCGAGAATCATTGGAATCGGCGGTGATAGCCTGGGAGTAATGAACGAGTCGTCCATTACCCGGAGGTGTACGCGGAGGAAATGTCAAGAGGAAGAACTTGATGAAGAGGTGGAATTAATTGGAAAACCGATTAAAGCAGTCGTTTGGGGATGAGCATCGAAATTTTCGTGATAGGTATTACATGAAAATCAATTATAATAAACAAATTAAATTCAAACTTAATAGTACGTAAGATTTCAAATAAATAATCGTGTTCGATAAGAATCTTTCATTGGGAGGAGAAAGTTGGGGTCGGGGGATCTTAACTAAAAATTTCAAAAAAAATAACTTGTTTCCGGCATAAAAACTTACTCGTTGAGGCAAGAGAATAAGCTAGAAAATGTGGAAATCTTTTGGTGGTGAGGGAGAAAAGAATGGAAAATAAGTTGACAGAAAGGAAAATAAATGACGAAATGAGCGGCTTAGAAGGGGAAAATAGGTTTGTTGGGAGAAATTTGAGTGTTGGGTACTTGGTTGAGGTATTTTATACCATTAGAATTTGTAGGACTTTAATAGATGGAAGAACGATGGGTAAGCGTGATGGTGGGAGGAAAAGAGTGAAAAAACTAGTGGGAATGAGGGTAGATAGAAAGTAGGTGGACATTTTAAAGGTTTTTGGTAATTCAGTGCCAAAAATAGTTGTAATATTTGGTGTATTAAAGGCCGTCCTTGGTGGAGATTGGAATGTAAGGAGGGCTTAATTCCTTGATCCTTCAAACACTAACTTCACATTAGCAATGACGTAAAATATATTCCCTCTTCAATTTTCGTTGAAGTTTTTTTCCAATCCTATTCGAGCACAAGGAAATTTTCTCACTTCGGACATCATTTCTATTGATTTACTTTTCAATTTAATTTCCTTTTTTAATATTACAAAATATTTGGCAGAGGTTCTTTCAATTTATTCTTTAATCTGAGATCTGTCGTTCTTTAAAATGAGTATTATGTTGCATACTTTTTAATTCATTCCCACGGACAAGCTCTCTAATAATTTCCTTAAGTATGAAATTTATGTTTCTTTTCTTGACCTTCCTGCTTACTTGAGTTTTGCATTAGCTTCAGAACTATTTTTACTCTCTTTTCTTAAAAAATCCTCATAATTATTGGCGTCTTAATTCCTCCTTTTACTATCCGATTTTTTAAACTGGTATGTTTAAAAGGAAAACCGGAGGAAAAATGAAAACCGGAGGAGAAAGGAAGCGATTCATGGAATTTGAAGTAAGGTAAGGGTATACGTACACTTTAATGGAAAATATTTCATCAGGGAAAAACGTCGTTAAAATTGTGCAATACGCCGAAAGCATTAGAACGACTCTTAGATTGGTTGGGAAAGAAGGCGTAATGGAATGTGTGGTTTTGGGGGGGTGGGGGAGGAATAGATAGGACAGGGTAAGGGTGAGGAGTGATCTAGTGCGAATTCTAGGATGTCGCTTTTCTTCTTCCTCATTAGGGACACACTGTTGAGCTAATTGCATTTCCAATCGATTAGTCACGGCATTTATATATACACCAACCCCCTAATGCGTTGAGAAAGTACGAGGCAGGTGTTATTTCTCATTAATTGCGGAGGATGAAAACTGCACGGGAATTATGCACCCCAAATATTCCTAACGACTTGATCCCCTGTATATATTTTATGGCGATAATAGGACGAATCTCAGAAATACTTTATTTATAAGAGAAAAAGTGTTACACTATCACATGATAAAAATTGTTTTTAATGAATAGATTTAACTTAGTAAGTTTTTTATTGATTGTGTTTGTATTTTATTGTTAAAAATTAGTACCTGTAATTTAAATAGAAAATTTTAAATGTTAATGGAATAAAACAATTGAATTTCATTGGAAGCCACGCAAGTACGACTGTTTTTAATGGTTTTGCCATTTGAGAAAATAATTACAAGTTTGCCAAATACATCTGAGTTACATTGTATATGCATTGGGAACAAAGTACAGCTTTTAAGGTGGTAGTGGAAGCTTATTTATCTAAACCAGTAATTTCATATAAATTATTTTACCTAAATGTAGTGAAACAGAGGAGGGCGTAGATGTATACAGTTTCATTCATGGTTTTTTGGAACCAGCACCACTTGCAGAGTGGATGAAAATTGCACATTTTTTATTCACGGTAACCCTAAAAATATTATGAAGTGCGCAATATTTTGTTCCCATGAAGGGAATGATTTTTTTATTTTGAGTTATGAAATCGGTTTTTTCGTAACTATCCCTTTAAATTTTAAAGTAGTAATATCTGCCGAGAATAAGCTGCAATTCAAAACCAGGTCAAATTATTCTATTTTTCATATAATATCTCCCTATATTTAGTATAACTTCAAGCAATATTCATGGGACCTCTTTCTATGCCATATATTCTAAAATACCTTCCTTACTAAATTCTTCTAAGGATGAGCAATTATCACATGTAAATGGATACAAAACAGAATTAATTCGATCTTTAACGCTGGTGATATTTGTCCACATACAGACCTCTATGCCGGCAGCTTGGAAATATGGATGATAACTTGGATTAATCTGATTTATCTATTAGAAAGAAATTGCTTCACTAGTGCTCAAAATTAAACAAAAGGTTATAAAATACCCTTTTACTATGACTGGCAGGTGGCAACTTTTACTATATCAGGAAAACTATGAAAACAAAAAAATGTCAGTATCAGTACTTGTCACAAATATTAAAACTATGACAAATTTCTTATTTTCCTTTATATTTCGTAGAGTACCGAATATTTTTTCATGATAATTTGAGTAATACCCTTTTAAAATTATTAGTTTTATTCCTATATCCTTCATATTTTTGTAGATTATGACTAATGTTAGTAAAGGTCATCGTATACTGAATTTTCTAACTCAAACTTTCGTGTATGCTAATTGTGACGAACGAACTTACTTCAGTCTTGCACCACAGCCGAAACACTTTGACTAAATATGTATATTGTCACCTTTATCACAAACAATCACTTCTTTGAATCCTGTCCTGAATATTGTTTAATTGATGAATTCAGTTTGCATTAAACTTTATCACCATATTGTTATTTGTAATCCACCGTTAAAGGTAGATTTTTGCATGCACACAAGTTGACCAACGGTACAGCGATAATTCTTCTTGTCTCTCTTAACAAAGCATAACCTGGTATCCAGCATAGAAACAAGCCGCTCCTCATCTCCTTACACTTCCTTCCTCACTTCATTCCGTCCAACAGTCCTATCCTACTCCTACCCCTTTCTTGTTTGCCGAGCAACCTCTCCTCTATCGCAGTCCTCAACATCCCATCACCAATCAGATTTTTCTGCATCCACGTTTCCTGCCTCCTTCGTATTTCTTCCAAAATTCCCGTCTACTATGCCTCCACTATGCCTAGCGCTTGATACTTCGTTTTCCTTAGTGTCTTTTACTTTCTTCCATCCTTTTCCACTACTACATTTCAAAAGAAGCTCTCATTAGGGGTAATTTTATCAGGGGACATCAGAACGCCCAAGCTGCATCACGTTAAAATTGCAATTTACAGAGCGGGACAGTGTTAATGAATAGTGAGAAATTATGCCACAAAAACTCATTTTTCAACGTTTTACTAGGTGTTGGGGTAAATCTACATGCTACCGTGTTGAAAATAAGATAATCATCGTTATCAGTCATATCGTTTGACTAAAAACACTGAACACTCAGAGACACATCTACCTGAGATCATGTAACCTGAGGATGATGCAGGAGTTGAGTATCGAAACGTCGGCCCTTAACCCTTAACCCGGTGGAAGACCCGAGAAAACTTCATCAAGCATGAAATTTAGGCGCAAGTATTTTCGAAATATTTAGTTTTAATTATGAATTTTTTTTGGTAATTTGATTTATCAATGCACTAGCCCAGGGTGGGTAGCTCTATATATAAGCTATGCATATCCGTTTCATGTATGATAATAGATTGAATGGGGGGGGGGGGGTGGATACCTATAGTATCTCCATTGTATATTTTGTGCTGTAAGGGATATTGCTTCGCGGTTAGTTGCCGCATGTCACGTGACCAATTGCTCCCTCATGCCTTCCTCGTAGCAATGACGTCATGTTCCGAGTACATGCATTGAAGGTCCATATGACGACAAGCCCACCCCCTCGCGTAAACCAGCCGCCCCACCTCGCGTCAGGTGGTGGGGGGAGGGGGGGGGCAAAAATACCTCCCTCCGTCTGCCAAGCCACCCACGCCCATTACTACCTCCCCGTCCTCCCTGCTGACTGATTCTGGCGACCGGCCCTTGCATCATAAGGGCCGGATAATTACGCTGCAAGGAGACGACAACCAGCGCGTTTTCATCGTGGGGCCGGCAGGGGTGGCTGGGTTGTGTTCTTGCTCGCATCTTCCCCCATTAGCGTTGACTGCTGTGTGGAGCGAGCGCTCCGCCACCCCCCCCCCCCCCACACTCTCCCACTCCTTCCTCCCCTTGCAACCCCCCTCTCCCTCCCTTCCTTGATTCAACAGAAGGAGTCGTTTCCTATGAAAGGACGTCGTCGCGAAAGCCCTCGAATGACACTTGAAGAACGAAATGACGAGTCTTTTTTTCCATTGAATGACTCCCGAGAGAATTTTCTCTCTGTAGAGTCCTACATTTATTTTGTCCCGGGAATGCCATTCATTCATAAAGGTGTGAATTTAAGGTCTTTGAAAATCACTTTGTTAGGAAAAAGTGGAATATTATACGTCCGAGGAAGAGAGTGATGGTACATCATCTCGTGTGCACCTTAAATTAAGATCCCGTTGGGCTTGCTTAGTCCTCTACTGTGAGACACCCTTGATTTGCTGAAATTTGAAGAATTTTTGCATCACTACTCTTGTCGGTCCATTAACTTCCTGGAGGCTTGGGTAGATTTAAACTAATAAGCGGAGGATATCGCTGAAGTATGGCACGTAGTAAAAGTCTGTTGAAAAGTGGATTTATACCCGTGTACTGTCAGTCCGGCCATCAATCCTATTGGTGGCTTTTCTCTTGTTTATCGAGAACTGGTACACACTCCATATTTGTCATCCATTTTTCAGAATTCCTCTTCTTCCGCTCTAAACGCGCCGCTCGGTTGTCAACGCCTCCATTCTAGCAATGGATCTCTCTCTATTCGAAATATCCCTGATTTCACCACCAACGAGAGTTTCCCGACCAAGAATATTTTTTCCAAGGATGCATGCGCGTGTTTTTAGAGTTTCGTCAACCTCTTCTAAATAACAACATTTTTCAAATGCTTTGGCGGGTCGTTGGTCTCTTAGGACATAATGTGTAAAAAATTAGCCACAGTATCTAAAGGTTATGACATAATGAGGTATCTTAGTGAACCCACATGCATTTTTTCATACGACCTAAGATTCGTCGCAATGTAAATACAATAATCTTACCAAGAAACGAAATCTTTGTAAATATAAAAACATATCATAAAGATGTAAAGAACAAAGTTTTTATTCAATTTAATTTTGATTACGTTTCACTAAGGTATTTTGTGGTTAAAAAGGTTAAAGACATCAAGGTACTTCAAATGGTAATTAACACATCGAAATTCAGCTTAAAAACCAATTAAAATATAAAAAATTAAACCATATATATACACACACATATGCATACATATATAGACATACATATATACATACCTGTATATATGCATATATATATTTATGCATATAATATATGCATATTTATATATGTTTATATATATATATATATATATATATATATATATATATATATATATATATATATATAGAAACACATGTATTTTCTAAAAATCTACATCTGTGTTTTATATTTTTGTTCGTAGCCGAAGAGCGTTCCATTTCGAAGATATTTATATATATATATATATATAGTATAACCTCTTCCCTTCGACTCACCCCCGAATGACCCCCTGCGTGCCCCCGTGGCCACGTCTTCCCCGGATGCATTTATGCATGTGTTTCCTTGCACTCTGAGTGTCGTCCTTGGGAGGAATCGGGCCAAACGGGACTTTATGTCGACGTGAACGTGTATCAAAGTGTGACCGAGCACCAAGCAGCTCTCATCCGCCGGAGGAGCGATCTTAAATTCCAACGCCGGCGCGTGCGTCCGATCTTCAGCCGATGTTGCATTATGCAGGACACCTCGATCGCAGTCGGACGCCTCCTCCCCGCTCTTCCACCCCACTCCACCGCGAAAGAAATGAAGTCTCCGCGGAGAGATGTCACCCCACCCCCTTGCAGGGGCTCAGGGAACGGGAGTTCGTGCTGTGGTCCTTGTTATATCCCTCCCCGTTCCTCACCTCCTCGCGATCATTTCCCCCCGGGAGTGACCGCAAGGAATCAAAATCCCTCGCGAACCCCATCCCCCCCCCCCACCGGCTAACTCTCTCCCGCACACACATACATGAATAAAAGCAATCTTCTTCCCAAAGTTCCCCGCCTCCGCCGAAAGACTATCCCTCCAATCTCCACCCCAAAGTCACCCCAATAAAGCTGCCTCCCAAATAAGATGTGCCGCGTTCGAAGGGAGCGGGCGGGCGGGCGTGGAGGGGAGAGGTAGCCTCCCAGGGACTTCCTTCCCTCGACCCTCTTCGCCCACCCGCTCCGCGCACACGCCCACACGGGCGCCTCCGCACTCACACTCAGCCATGGCATGCGATATATCGACGTCCTGGTGGACGTATTGATGCCTAAGGATTGAGAAATGCCAAATATTTCGCACTTATCTACCAATACCTAGGATTATTGCACAACGTGATTCCTAGTTACCGGTGCCTAGGATTTCTGGCATGGATTCTGTTGCTGGATATCAGTGCCGAAGTTACATTTGAAATATTTTTTTGAGATTCGGGTGTACAGCAGGATGTGAAAAGTTCCAGGTATTTACCAGGGTTATTTTCCCAAGTGCCAATACATATGGACATAGATTCCACTGTAGGTAAAGTCCAATGTTGTATTTGTGCATAGGAGTGGATTTAAATTACGCATAAGAAAATTTTCTTAAATGAAATCATTAAAATAAGATACCACAAGCCACCACGGGGGCGCGTGAGGGGGGTGTTAGGTCACCACCCGCAAAATAGAATAAAACCATATCCAAAACCAAATCATGTTACTTCTACACAAATATTATTTTGATCATGCAATAGATAAATTGTAATCACACGAAATAAAGTACTATCATGGAGCAATATTCAATAACAGGAAACGTATATTCTAATCATGCTGTCGAACTGTTAAAAAGATGGGTCTGTTGAATACAAAGAACATGCAGGAAGAAACATGCGAGATATTGACAAATATACACACAACCAATTATAATTATCTCCTACGCGATTGCTGTCATGTTTATTTTGATCTCTAATGGCACAAAGAAAAATGTCATTTTAAATATATCCGTTCAAAATAAATCTCCCTGATTTTACATTGTTGATCTGATCTACCATTGTAAGTCGGGGCCTGTAACCGACCCTCGCCAATCTTATCAATTATGTTTACCATGGATGGCACATGTTAACTCTTTGTCAGCACTTTGTAGAATCTAAAGAAAATGGACAATCTCGTCAGAAAAAAAAGTTTTTGACGTTAACTTCATCAAAGGTAATTATGTTTTTGTAAAAAATCATCCTTTTCGATCTCTTAGGGAAAAACACAATTTCCCACGCCCCCCTGACATTCTACCTCCATATCTCATTGACCATATGTCTCGGCAATATCAAATATCACAGCTCCTTCACTTAATCTATCCACTTATCATTCACTCGTCTTCCCTATCTACTGTACCTTCCATTCCTACCTGTAATAAATTACCGTATGATTCAAAAATGATAAATATTTAACTGCAAAAAGGGTTTTAGTGCGGAAATTTTCTCTCAAAATCAGCCAATCAATCACCTATCAGGAGTACAATTATCGAATCGATTCCTTCCTAATCAAGGCATCATCGGAGGCCCTCAACATAGAACCTCCAGAGTAGTCCGTGTGAGGGTAAAGAGGTCTGGACTTTAAACTGTGCTCAACAGGGTTATCACAGTTGCAACGCCACGGTAACTCGGAAAAAAAGAAACAACATGACGCGTTCCGTTTATAAAAGAAGATAACGTGCTTTGACATTCCGCCGATTACGACGAATTGGCTGAGCCGGAGAAGTAGACTCCTTAAAAAAATTAGATGGAAAAGTCGAGAATTGACCTTTCTCGCAAATGACGAAACAATTCGTTCGCTTTCGTCACCTGCCGCGGAGAATACAAGTGTGTATATTCTGCTTTCCGAAAGGGATTTTTCATTTTCTCGTCAAAGAAGCCCACCGTAAATGTTACGTATTTCATTCGCTTCTCTTCTAGAATGAGAGGAGAGCTGTGTCACCTCTTGGGTTTCCTCCATTCCTCATCTCTTTCTATAACCCCCCTCTTAGGTTTCCTGCCATGTTCGTCCTTCCACAAAAGGAGGCGCGTCGATATTCATTTCCAACCGCCACACGGATTCCACTTCTAAGGCCCCGCAATATTTCTATGCCTTCCGTATGAGTTGCGAGGTGAAAAATCCATAATGAGCGCCGAATCCTCGATAGGATTTTCCCTGACTACCCACGCACCCCTTCCATTTTAAAACATAACGCGTGACATCACCCGGCCTCAGGGTCTCCCTCCCTCCCACCCACGCCTCCGCCTCTTCACCCCGACCGACGCACCATTCCAAGAACAAACCCTCGGAAAACCCGTATACCATTAGGCCTCCCACGTTCCCCACAGAATGTATCCATTTTTGTGGTCCTTCCCCCACTCTTGACCTCTTTTGCCCTTCTCTGAGCGAGGCATACTGTGCTCCGGGATGATGGGATGGCTAGAAGAGAATAATGTCCAATGATGGACATTAAAAATTAGTCCGTAATATTTTGAAAATATACAAAATAAAAATTTAGAAATTGATACTTGATGACATGATTATATTGTAATTATTAAATTAGAGATCAATAGGGTAAAAGGGTAGTGGAGGTAATAGGATAAATAGTTAAAACGGTAAATAGACTACTTTAAGTGATAAGTGCAAACATTCCATGTTTTTTACATAAATTTCATAAGTGAAAAAGTTCAATAAAACAAGTGCGTGATAAACTTTATTTCAAATTACTATAAAATTGATATGTATATATTTAATCTGTACTGGTCATTACCCTTTGAGCTTGTAGAAGAGTAGTACTACATCTCATCAGTGAAATAAATGTACAGAAGAAGCAGATAGTATGCACGTCAAGAAACGTGTAAATTTTACGAACTGCAGACAAATTATCACCAAGATTGAGGTCAAAAACAGAGATTGCAAAGAAAATATTTGAATACGTGAGTCAATGTCTGTTTGGATTTGGGAGAAGGTTTTACAAATCTTATGGGCTGAAATTATTAAGAACACCTTATAATCTCCAATGAAATGTTATTTTATATTGAAAATAATTCTCTATTCATTCGTATTAACTTTCAGATATTTTTAAATATGTGCTCTCTACCAATCATAATGAATTCCATTGCAAATAGAAAAGACTTAAAAATATCTTTTATAAAAACCGTTGACACTGGTGTTGTCATGTTTATGTGATACATCAAAAGATTTCAAACTTTGTCTTCGGATGCATTAAAAGATAAAATTCGATAAATATTTATCAATATATGTGGAATCACATATCGATCACCCTTTCCATTTCCCTTCGCGGCTTCTCATCTCACGATCGGCTTTCACGTTCGGGGAGTCGAGCGCGAGGGTTTTGTCAACCGCCGCAGAGTGGGTGTCGCCGGCGCCCTTTCTCCCAGGCCTTGAGACTTAATTTGTATCACGGGGAGCGCCCCCGGGTTTACAGGTAGATAATCCGAGCCCCTCTCCAAGCACACGACGTGGAAGCATCCGGGGGAGGGTTTTGAAAGCATCAGTCCCTTGGAGACCGCGGATAAACAACTGGAAACTGCCTCCCCCAAGAGGGAAGACGTTTGAGCATCAAAACCCGCTCTCCCACCCCCCGACCTTTTTGTCTGTCTGTGTATCGGCCCAAGGTGGGAGGGGTCTCTCCCACCCCCACCCAACCCCTCCATCATTCTTCCCGTCATGTAATTTTCATCTCTTCGCCCAACTTGGAAGTGCGCGGCGGTTTCAGTTGCTTGGAGAGATTTACATCTTTACTTACCCTTCTTCAATGTGTAATGAACTCCCGAGGATGCATTTGTAACAATAATGGGGTGTCCCTTTGCAATATAGGTTCCCATACGACGATGCGAGCACTTTCGTTTTGGTACCTATGTGCTTCTCTTGTTTTCGACGATAAAAATGTGGGGCGGCGGAAACGAGGAAGAAATCGCAAGTGTAGGTAGGTTTTAGACTCGTAGGTTTTATTGTCTTTTCGCAGTCAAACCAGGAGGAATGTCGAAGTAAAACAATTGAATTACTTTTAGCCTACAGAATATGTATAGTCGTGATTAACTTTTATTATAACCTATGCGCGTATGCACTAATGTGCCGCCGGTTTTCTGGGAATAATGGGATGTAAGGAACCGATATGAAATTTGTAGTTGTAGAAATTTGTAGTGAAGTATGAAAGAAGTGTACTGTGAAATGTCCTTTAAGAAAAAACGATGATCGGTTACCCTAAATCAGGGTCCTGTGTTCCTCCAATTTTGGAAGAAAGACTCCAGCTGTTTTCCTTCAGGAACCCATTCAATTTTTGTTCGGCTTACCCAATGACCTAATAGTTTCTTACCATACGTATCTCAGACAAGCTTGAGCACGACTAATCATTCATTATGGTGCTCAAGTGGGGCTATTTTCTTCGTGGCTGGAAGACCCTATCGTTCCATTTTCTCTCACAACAAAACCTGTAGGATTTCCTTGTCTTCCTTATTAATTATTTAAAAATAACACTAGGATTCATCCTTGGATTTTGTCTATTTCCCTAGCAAATGATAGTTGATATCCATTGAAAAATAAGTCGAGGATGAGTGACTAAGACGTGGAAGTACAAGTGGGGTAGGAAGTTTTGTAAAGTTAACCACAAGATGGACAGCCGACTTTTTGATGTCAAAGTTCTTCTGATGAGGATCTTATTAGAAGTTAGAAAGAACCCCTTTGGTGAAGTTCTATCGCATTTATTATTATGAAGAAAAACAGTCGTCAAAGGGCACGACTTGCTGGTGCCTTCCTTTGATTTGCAATGAGGAGAGAGTGACGCGAGAAATATGGAAGTAAGAAGTGGGAGAGAGTGAATAAAATTACCCTATTTATTGAAAAGGAAAATATAATTTATTTTGTCGTAGTTAGTTTCAGCTGCTATCGATTAATATCAGTCTGCATATCATTTTGTATCCTGACGCTTCACGATAAGTTTCATTAAATCTAAAAATGCCGCGGTTACTTTTTTCAGAGTTACCCTGAATTCCAAGGACCCCTTCCTCCCCTCTCTCCTCCCACCTCCCATATCCTCCCCACTCCCAGTCGAAAGAGACTTTCCCTCTGGTTTGCATGAGCTCCCGCTGGATTCCACCCTGGACTCCTCTCGTCCCATTCAGTCTACACTCTTATTATCTTCGCCCTCTTCGCCCCCGACAACCCCAAGCTCCTTCGCCATCGATTCACCGTAGTTCCCATACGACCAACTCCCTTCCCCACTCCCAGGGCCTCGCGTTAAGGGGCAAAGGGGGCCCACGCTGTAGGGAGGCGCCCATCTTTGGTACCTTGGGAACATTTGGTGTTGGGCATATACCATCTGCATTGAAGGTTATGCACTGCTACTGCTTACGTTCCCTAATCCCTTCCATTAGGCGCATGGCAAACTATCCAGTGTGGCAAATAGAAAGTGCGGATTAGCACTGCGCGTGATATAATGGGTGGATTCCAAACCCGAAGGTGAGAACGATCAACGAGTATTATTTGCTAATCATTTCAGGAAATGAAGAAGATGGCAAAAAATCAATAACAAAATACTTGGTAAAGATAAACAATGCAAAAAATCTTTCACGAAGAAACGCATGAAATGAACAATTTGAAAAATTTCCCAGCTATTCAGCCACCCAAAATATAGAAAAAAACTCATCGTCGTTTCAAAAAATCACTAACCAAAAATTAACTTAAAGCCTAGAGGGAATGTTAAATTCGATCAATGGTTAATTTATGAAGTCTATATGCTAATCAACAGATTAAATCACCAAGGCAGCACACATGATAAAATAGCCTCGTTGAAAAAAATCTGGATTCTACAGAGTGAATCGCGAATTCGATTTAGCCATTTTTCAATAAAGATTACAAGGATATCAGCAAGATACATTATACACACTAATATATAAATTGAATTTTCATTGTTTATATAGAGCATATTCCATTACTTCCATTTTTCATTGAAAATAAAGTTCCTTTTGTCACGAAGTGAAGAAAATACCCGGATTCAATTCAACAACGATTGGATTTCCATGTATTTCTCTAGTTGTTATTCAGACTAAGATCACAAAAGCCTACCTCCGCTGCCACCTGCCTCCGAATAATTCTTCCACGCCGTTTATCATGCTTTCTCATAGCTGCGTTGAGTGACAGACTTTCCAAAGTGCTCCCTAACTTTGGAATCATTCTCTGAACTCCACTCAGAAATATAAAGGAATTCGTGTTGTAACGAGCGAGAATCAGTCCTATGTTATGCCTATTGTGTGCTGGTTCACCTTGGAGTTGGTCGTCATCTTCTGTAATACTCATAGAAAACCACCTCGAGGGCACTTGTGCGAGTGACATAATTTCTAATTCTTGTGTGGAGAGTTTTTATCTGTAGGCTTCTGCGTACATCATCACGTATTGTTGTGTGATTGTGACAATGGCTGGAAAAATGTAACTATCGCCCTTGATTAAATATTCCAAATATTTAGGCTACGTAATATTTTAATGGTCTTCCATCTCCTCCTGTTGCATATCGGTCAGGATGAGAAAAGTACGCGGCTAGTAAGTAGAACACCTTTCAGCTATTGGTAAATAGGAATCTGCTACTGACGACGGATGTGTCTTCGCAATTCCTGACAAATAACGCAAAACTTTGAAAAAGATGGTTGTGCCGCCGAAATATTCAAAAATCAAAATCGCGAGTATTTTTTAGTAGTGTAGGCCGTTTTCACGCCTGTAATTAACCCTTATTCCCTTTGAGCAATATTTTTCGTCAATGATTAAATGCAAAATGTCGCAGGAATTTGCATATTATTTGAGGTAATTGTAAAAAAATTACCATCCTGGTGAAATCGAAACCGAAGAATTAAACAATGTAACGGAATACGAAAGATAAAATTTGGATTGAAATAATGAAAATATTGAAAAAATCCAAATCAAAAAGTTCTCCAGTGTTCCCAATATATGTATCCCCTGCCTTTATCACCCTCTTTCAGAGCTTAGGTTGAATGTTATGCCGGAGAGGGCTATGAAAATAATTCAGGCGTTGCGTGCATTATCCGAAATAGGGTTGAGTAACACTGCCTTTCACTCAATTGATCTCATCTGATAAGAGGATGCTTAATATGCTCTCCGGTACGATGAATGTCTGCCGCCGAACTGCAAGTTTGACTCCAAAGAACGGTTAGGGGTTGTCAGGGGAGGGGGAGAGAGAAGAGGAGGCGGGGACGAAGAGGTCATATCCGAGGGGGGAGGGGGGCGAACGATGCGCGTTTAACGATGAAGCGATTCCGAATCGCCACCCCACCCCGATTCCTCCCATTTTCCCTCTCCATCGCCTGCCCCACACACCCCGCTTCATCAATCCCTGCGTCCGGCCGTGTCTCGTCCCCGCCCCCTTTGCCTTTGCGAGAGAATCCATCGGCCCGGAGTGGTTTCCGATTTCGCGGAGGGGAGAGATTGCGTGGCTGGCAGTCGGGAGGGCGGGCGTGGCGGAGGAAAAGGGAGGGGTGTCGACTGAATGGAACGATCGAGTTCGTGCGTACGTGGGTTTGTGCGTAAGGGGGTGCGGAGAGGAGAAAGGACGGGATGAGAGAGAGACGGGTCACCGCTTTTGGGCGGAAAGCTTTTGGCGCGCAACTCGTTAGCCTAAGTGGTCAGCGTTTTCAAAATTGAGAGCCGATAATAGGATTACGGCGGGAGCGGGCTGTTTCATATATATATTTTTTTATTAGGGGTGAGGGGAGGGAATGAGTTTAGTTTAGAAAGGAGGGCGAGGGTTAGGTTGGCTGTGCAGGCCGAGACGGGGGAGGGAGGTTTAGAGGGAAGTTCCCGGGAGACGCGTGCTGTGACCCGGGTGAGGGTCGGAACAAGGGCGTGTATTTCGCGCTCTACCTGCGACGACGGTGTGATTGACCCTTTGCACCCGGATGCCCAGGTGTATGTTCCGCCGCCCGCCTAACGCTTGACAAGGCATGGGGTAGGTCACCCATCCACCGGGCCCCGCCCCCGTGATTTGACCGTCTGGAGCGAGATTGACCGTGATGTCAATCTGGTTCCAGACTTGGAAGGAGATGACCTCGAATCACTTCCTCTCTCGCACTTCCGCGTTTCCCAATCCCTCTTAATTCCCTCTCCCCCTGTAATCTTCCCGGAAAGGTCGCGGTCACTTCCCACCCTAAAATCAACTCCTCACCCCGGCCCTATTAGGCAAGGCTGTCATCACTCCGCGTTAGACCTCTACCCTTTCTGAGTTAGGGACGCGGTGCAGTTTGTTCAGTGATAACTTAATGGGTGATAGAATAATGAAAATAATAGGAGATTGCGGCAATTTTTAAGGAAGTTTTTTGTGTTTTACAGGCATTTCATATTATTTGGCTGATTTTTACTGAAACCAGTCCCGAGTTTTCCAGTGATTTCCATTACTGAGAAAGAATTTTTCTGCCGCTACTAACTTGTTTTGCACTGATCACGCCCCATATAAGGAATGAAAAACGTACAATTCATATCCCCAATTCCCTTGGCTCACTACACCTTTGAAATCTTGAATTTTCTCCAAATTGAAAAGGTTCTATTCGCAACCCCTGTGACTTCGTACATTTGATGTACATTCTGAAAATTCCTTCAATGCACCACCCGAAATATAGTTTGCAATAAATATTGTAATAACTTCTTTTACGTCCTGGTTTCTCACTAGCCTGTTATTCAAATAAGTGTATTTAACGTGCACTCGCGTCAATATTCAATTGCATTACTTTTGGAATGAAACCTGTATATTTGATGTAATGCTCGTATCTTGGTTTCATATGGACCCATGAAGATGCCTTGATTACTCTTATAAATTGGCGGTGAATGATAAAATCCTGGTTAGGAATACTTTTCCTTTTTATTATGTCTAATCTTTAGTTTAATTTTTTCATTCCGTAAAAAATTAACTATAAAAAATTGGTGCATTAAATGAGATCCATGCCAATTGAAACGATTCCAAACTCTTGGTTGATTTCTATTATTGATTATCAAGGATCCTGTAATCTTTGAATAGCGTTAACCCAGTTAAGTATGAAAATCAGAAATTGACTCTTCTGCTCCTACCGTAGAAAATGTTGTACATATTAGGTACCGAAAAATTTCGCGAATCCCTCATCCCTCAACCCATTGTTCAATGTTTCTATCACCTATGTATATATATATATATATATATATATATATACATATATATATATATATATATATATATATATATATATATATATATATATATATATATATACACACAGTCGGGATTAGTGCAATTGTTTAGTTGGAAAATCGGTCGGCCACTTTCAATTCCTCTTCCATTTCACCAGCCATAGCGCTGCGTTATTGATTTTATTTACCATATTTGGCGCAAATTTATCGCCGTGCTTTAAGGTTTCATGAATATTTGTTTTTTTAAATATAGGATAAATCACTAATTGTGGCCGAATCGATTCATCAAGCGGAGAACTGGGAAAAAGTCGTCTGGAAAAGTTAAGAAGAGTTGCTCTTAGGACAAAGTTACGATAAGAGTACAACACGTACGCGTTAAGTATTCGAAAATATTTGCATTGTGATTCCTAATTCGGTCAATATACAGGGATTCATGTCTTCCCGTTTTGAAAAAAACAACACTCTTGAATGAGCCAAAAATGTCTCACAATCATTTGAAATCTTGAGTTGGGAGAGACAGGAAATATGATAAGACGCGATGAGTTACTCATAGTGCTTATAAAAATCAACATGAACCAGTGAAACTTAAATTGATTGACTCATAAAACATGCAATACGTAGATTTGACCCTGGACAAATGAAATCCAGCTATCTTGTAAAATTACCTGTGAATTTTAATTCCTGTTGTCCTAACATTCCCTGCCAAATGTACCTGTGGCGGTTCTGAGCTGCCCAAATATGATCAGAAGGGGAGATAAAATTAAAGCCTAAATGCAAAGCATAAATAGCATTAAAATAAATGTTCAAGAGGAGGAAGGTTGGGTGGCTGTGCATGGGTTGAACTCTTTGGATAAATAGCCACGTCCTCGTTAAAATCCTGATTAACTGCCGAGAGGTTTAAGTAGACCTTCATAAATCTTCATGCAAAGTCACAAAACACAGCAAAAATTGCTTTTTTGGTCCTCCAGCGGCTGGTGTGACAACAGTTTCTAAAATTAAAATGGAAAACATGAGCTGACCACGTTCACATCTACCAGTTTCACTTTTTTATTTGTCCTCGGGTAATGGCCGACTTGCCACTAGTCTTCTCTGATTCAATTAAAAGCTGTGCGTAATGCAAGAATGCGCGCCAAAATTTCCCAAAGAACTTAATCGGCGCGGCAGATCAGATACGTTTACCGACAACGTTTTCTCCGATGTTTCCTCGCAGAGAACGAGGTTGTTTATGAACAGCAGTAAAACGTTTGGAAAAATATTTTTCTATTTCTCCCTGATCGTATAGCTTGAATAACATGTTAGTAAAGGAACTGACTAGTATTCCCACATAAGAAGGTTGCCTTAAGGTAAAAATATCTCGGGAAGGAGTGTCAATGGCATCTTTTTGCACGCCAATAACTCAAGGAAACCGATGACCGGCGCGTAGACGTGATTGGGGGGGGCGACGGTCGAGTGAGACCGGGGAAGGAAAGGAAGAGTTCCCGCTTCAAGCCTCCCAGGTGTGGGACCGACCATTACGTCCTTGGGAAGGACTCGTAGGCCAAAAGGGTGGGTGACACAGCTTCTTGCCAACAGCTCTATCTTTGTCGAAGAACGGGAGGAAAAGGAGATAATGATCAGCATTGTTACCTGATGCGAAGTGAAGCTATCTTTCTTCTAGTTTTCGAAGTGCCTAATCATTGGCCTGATACTCCGTTAAACCGTTGGGTTTACTTAAACCATTACGCCCGGTAATCTTACAACTTAAATTATCGTTCCCTCTCTTACGATTACAAGCTAAAATTACTGTGTGTCAGCATAAAACTGACATGCATTTATTTAAGCTTAGACTAATTATACTCCGAAGACGTCACAGTACGTTGTACTTTTACTTCGTTTAGTCATCACTTTATTTTTCCAGAATTTTACGTACTTTTAACGAAATATCAATTCGGTGCACGGCTACGATCTTGTTATAACAATGATTGCGTGACACTTTCCGTATTTGCGGAAATTTCTGACAAATATATCAACTTTTTTGAATCGATTAAAGTGCAAAATAAATGCTTCTGCTCCAAAATCCTCCAAACATATCAGGGACTGCTGGAAAGATGTACTGGAAGTCTGTCACTCTCAAATGAACTCTTTTTTCGCAGCCAAATGGTATACGACCCATTTAGTATCTCCTTTACTGACTTTCCAAGTACTATAAGTTTCCTCAAAATTAACCCCTCTCCACCTTCGCGGAGGCTTCAGTTCCTGTAACAGCGAGCATCAAACTCGGCTCTTTGTCTAATAAGGCCTATTGAGTAATAAGTATGAAGACATGTGGAAATGTATACCCCGAATATTTTTCTTAAAGCATGACACTAAATATTCAGCATCTTTAATTTTGACAGAATCGAGGGAACGAGTTGGGGCACAAAGTTCGACCGGGATGAGGTAACATTTTTAGACGGGCAAGAGCGCGTTCAGCGAAGAACATTCGCGAGTGGACAAAAGATAGGTCGAGAAGGCAGTCCCCGGGGAGATTTCGGAGGGCATGCCTGACCTTTTCCAAGGACCTCACCCGTGGCCAGCCAAACGGAGCCAGAGTTGGACGAAGGTCTCGGACAAGAAACTGGTCGGTGAACTTTTATTTGTCTGGGAACGGACTGCCAAGTTCCGAAAATGTCCTCCAGCCACATACCCCCACAATTAGCTTAGCACGGTCACAAAAGCAACGTTCTACATACGCATATATGAACTGTAAAGCCCAGAGGAGTGCCTTCCAACTTTTGGTGGGCTGGGGTGAAACATTTTGAAGGGCAGATGCAGCCAGAGGGAAGTAAGCGCTCGCCCCCCCCCCCTTCCCAGCCCCTCCCGTCGATAAGCTGCGCCATATTTTCTTGTTCCAGAGAGTAGGCGTTTTGTGCTTCAGCTCGATTATTCTAAATACACCGCTTTCATAGAAATCAGTGCTAATGGTGTCCTTCCGAATACTGCCATCGGCCTATGGGTATTTTTATGGCACACGATGTGCATTTGAATGAAAAATTCATCATTCGCTGCTAAAGGGCTGGGTTGTCCGATTAGCCACGTCTCTCTCTTTCTCGTCCAGTCTCCCTCCCTATCCCACCCCACTCTCTATCTCCCTTCCACCCTCCCTCTCTCTCTCTCGTACGTTACTTCAAACAATACCGGCGTGGATGAGATGGAACCATGACATGAACCATTATATGAAGAATCACAAATCGTTGCCAGCACCTGACACGCTGGGTCAACCTCGTCGCCGAGAGTATATGTTGGCACTCCAGGCGAACCCTTGATGAGATCTTCCCCAGATATCCTTTGTTTATATTCTTCACTCACATGGGGACGCAGCAACTTTAAGTGTGGCCGACGAGACGATCGGTGCGATGAGACTAGTGAACCTTCCCTGGATTGGCCAAGCTCTTGGACATGTTGTTACAAGTTACAAACAAAATGCTGTAATCAGATAAGGAGAACTTGTGTACTTAGCCTAGTTGCGCTTGCAAACAATTTTTGCCTTTTGTTTAGATTACCACTAAAGAAGACGTAAAAATCTCAACAATGAAGAGAATAAACTTTTCTGCCGTCAAAGTAATTTAGATGGTAACTAAATACTTAGTTTCAGGAATTTCCCACTGTAAAATTACAACATCTACTATAGAATATTATTACACGATATTTCATATAACGCCAAATAAGTTTCAACCATATGTTCAGAATGAGAAAATTGCTATTTTTTCTTCACCTTCATGTAGGAGAAAAGAAGTAGAGGGATTAAATTAAAGGAGAGAGGCAGGGGCTGGCGGTAAGTCTGGGCAGAACATTGAGGAACTGATTGAAACTTTACTATTTAATTCAATATTTTTCATCCACTTCCATTTCCTGAGGCGTGATAATGAATCCCCATTTTTTAAAGAAGCGTATAGCGGAAGAAATATAGGAGAAGGCCTCTTTATGAGCAAAAATAAGGATGTATTGCGAGAAATTGATAATACCAGCGCAAGAAAGAATAAGTGCATCGAAAAAAATGTCATGTAACAGAATATTCCAAAACGCTAAATATCAACCCAAGGGTTTTCACATAACATGTTCACAGTGATTACATATTACACTCAAAATAATATAGTTTCCGTGGGTAGGCTTTAAGATTATCACCGTTATAACAATGTCGTAGTCTTAAACGAGCATGCGCAGGGAATATTTTTGCATAAATTATCCTCGTAGATATGCTGTTTCGTTTTTCTTTTCCGAATGGGAGGACTTCTTGAATAGACTCTGGATGATTTTTATGCTTTTAACATTCTTCTACTGAATCGAAAGCCTGTGCTCTGAAGGGAAAAAATATGAGACGGATTCCGAAATGGGATCCAACGTCTAGCTGTTCATCGAAGCACATTGGAGAGGGGCTACGAATACTCCGTCGACTGCGATTTTCTGTACGAAGATGAGCGTCATCATTTACAAAGCAATAATAAGTGAATGCAAATAAGCCCGGTGAAGTATTTCCTCTTCGATTTGAATAATTTATCCCACATCACCAAGATTCATTCACTAGTTGCACCCCCTCAGTAACGCTGTGAAATGTAACGAGTATTGTGCCAAATTCGGATTTTCTTTGGATCATGTTTTGTTATTGCAATCCGTTATAATGAATGATCATATACTTGGTTGTTCAAGAAAAAAATGGGTGATTTTTTTGTTTTGCCTAGAATCAAAATTTATGGACTCATAAAAGACTATGGATAATAATAGTCGAATATATGAGATGACACGCGAAGAAAAATTGGAGCAAAAAATGTCGCTCGAATAATGAGCTAAGATTTGTTGCCTTGGCATTAAAAGAAGGAAGGCGTATATGCCGGGAAGCCTGATAATTCAGGGGACCGGAATAAATTATTAGCGATCCGTGAATTCAGGCCTTTGGAAATTTTCCTTGCTTGTTTGGTAAATAAATTGGGATCTACCATGGTTCTTTAGGCGCTTAATACATTATGATACATACTGTAAAATTATATATCATAATGCATTATACGCTAGGGAAAACAAATGATTCCCAGACGACAATTAGCTCGGATTCTACGAAGGATTGTTTCTTCATCTTCACTGTAATCACCTTGGTTCTCCATTTAGTAAGGCACCGGTCATCATTGCGCTCTATTTAATTGATATTTTGCAAAACACTAGCGCCTTTTTACTTTCTAAAAATATGGCTGAGGACCTTATTAAGCATTATGATCATTGAACTTTCCATCTGGAATCACCTCATGAATGTGAGTCGCATACAAGCATATTGATAGCTTGAATTGATCGAAATTCCTTTATTCAGTATACAAGCATTCCGAAGTAATGAAGGGTTTCCGAGGTATCAAAGTTTTTGGATAGGGAGGAGAATAGAGAAAATAAGTTGGATAGAGGTTAAGAATAATGGCGAATTTTTAAATATGGTGGGAAATGGGGATGGGAGAAGAACGTTGCTGGAGGTTTGAAGGGAATTTAGTTGTTAAGAATGGTTCAAGGAGGAAGAATGTTCGGTAAGCGGAGTTGAAGAAGGAAGAGAATAAAAGTGTATTTAGGCGGCATGAATTCAGGGAGGAGGTGGTAAGAGCTGGAAAATAAAGTTTAACGAAGGGCAAACTGGAAGATGCTCCCTCAAGTCGAAGAAGTAAATAGCCATAAGGAATCGTCAAAAAACAGCCTTTAATAAGTAGAATACCTGACTTAAGTGAATGAATGTCGATATCGCGACAGAATTTACCCGATTTATAAATGATTGAGATGAGAAATTTGAATATCACGTTGCTGGGCTGTAGAGGAAAGATGAGAAAATATGGAATGGGGAACTAAATCTTTTGGTTTAATTTAACCTAGAAATGTGTCTGTCGGAAATTCGTTATTCAGATATGGACATTCAGTATGACGCATTCGAAGCATTGAACATAGCCTTGTGCAATTCAAATCTTATTGGAAAATATTCGCCTCAAGACAAGCTTGCCTGCCGCCGTCGACCTAACTTGGGGATAAGCAAGTTGATGAACGAAATTCGTCCTCCGCGAATGCGCTGGTAGGAAGCCACTGGAAATACGGAGATAGCGTTTTTGACTTAAACTATTCAGGAAATAGTTATAATCATAGTTGAACGCTGGAAAAAAATAACTGTAGCACCCGGCAACCAATCTAAAGGCCAGATCAACAGAGAAAATTTAAAGGAAATTGACTGAAAACTGGCTAATCAGGATCGAGTAATGCAAGCAAAGGATTTAGATTGCATTTCAAAATGGTGTACAAAATGAGATTTTTATTAAACCATAACAAACGTTTGAGGGTAAAATTCTTGAAAAGATCATCGGAATTTGTTCACAAACTAGCTGGACTTTACCTAGAAGTAGATGATACGGTGAAATATCTACGACCTTACTTGAGGCACCCACATAGGTAAAATCTGCGGCCAAGTAAATAAAAACTGGGATTTATTAGACGCATTGTTGGCAGGAGTAACTATAAGGTCAAGGAATGATGTAACCACGATCTTGTAAGGCCTCATTTAGAATCTGCATCTAGTGTAAGGGATCCGAGTGAAAAAGATCTCATTCGGGAAATTGAGAAGTTTCAACACCGGGCAACCCGTTTCGTAAAAAACTGTTACGATGAAAAGAAAAGCTTCAAAGAAATGCTCCTGGAGTTGGGTTAGGAATCATTAGAAGAAAGATGATTCCATGCTACGTTGAACAGGCAAAATAAATTTAGAGCCGCATGTTTCAGCGCCGAGGTCTGGCAATTTATTTTGCACTCCAACATGGACTCAATCAGACCCTTCTGCCCGCGGAAAATACAGGATAGCAACTGTAGGGCTGGCCACTCACAGCTTCTAGGGAATAATTAGTTTTTAGATGAATTAACCCTTGATTTGAATTAAGTCTTCCTCCAGCATGTATACAAATTTGCACATTATTTGATAGTTTTTTACTTATAGTATTATTTTTTCCCTTTTCCTTCCTCTCCCATATCCTCTCTTTTCACCTACCCTTCCCACCTGGTACTTACACCATCAGCCACACACCTTTTTTGGTGGATCGCGGGGATTGGTGACGATTTCGATGAACTGATTGCTGCGTACAAATTACTTTTTTCCCTCGCCATAAACAGGAAATCATGTCCAATTAGAAAAATATAGTGAACAGGATATCTAAAAATCAGTTAACGCAATTTGTAATGACAAACCAACTGAAACCCCATGCCATACTCCATGGAGGTGGCTAGCAGGGTAAGGTATGTGAATGCCTTCTCCGTACTATGAAATTCATCTTCGTGTATAGCAACGAGGGGATAGAACGGGTTTTGGTCGAACGCGAGTGCTTATCCCTTCTTTTTTTTCGCGAAGATTCCGCCCAAGTCATTTGCGCCACTATGCCTGTGCAAGAATTGTGACAACACTCGGCTACCCTCCAGCATGTACCAATACGGAGATTCAGTATCCATGCAACCTCGAGGGTGACACAATTCGACACCGAGCGTAGATCGAAGTTGACCGAATGAGGGAAATCCTCAAAATTTCTACTGCTATTGGCTTTAAAGTGGTATGGCTCTGTCATTTTGTACATTGGGTATTTTGAGATACGTTCCGTTGATGCGACTGGTCATTGGAGTAACTTTTGTCATTGAATTTAGACCATTAATGGCTTCAATTTTAATGTTTCATGAGAGATACAGTTTTGAATGAAAATTTACATCAGTTGAGTATTCTCTATTTATGGAAATATAGAATTAAAAATGAAGCCGGAAGAAGCATTTCAACATGTAGGAAACCTTTATAACGATTATATGTTTCCCTGATTACTTACCACATTCGTAACCTGTATGCGCTCTTTGTATTTTGTTTTTTGCTTCCTAAGTGAATATTCATCCTATAATAAGATTAGTACACATACTTACCAGCCAATAGGGGTCAGCACTCTGTGGAAAACCGGGTTTCATTAGCCATGCCTGTGCAATGGATGGAAGTAGGTTATTTTTATAAAATGAACGGGAAACTAATTCGGGGATTTTTTTATCATTCTCGAGGTGTCATAATTAAACTCAAGTCCCTAAGACCTTTCTTAGCATAGTTGCTTAGGACAATGGGAACCTAAGATGCAGGGCCAATTATATTATTTGGGTGTGTCAGTGGTGCAGGAAAAGGGTCTTCGCGGTGAGCTAAATGCGGTGTGGAGGCCGGAGGAGTCTTGGGTTCCCTCCGGAAACTTTCATTTCGCGAGAGGAGACAGCGCCCCCTTTCACATCTCCTGCTCTCGAACCCCCCCCCCCCCCCGCGGCCACCTTCCGCTCCCTCTTCCCGTTCTTTCTTCTTTCCCAAGGAACACTGCGAAAAGTAACGATATTGACTTCCGTTATTGATGTTTGCTCGATGCTAATGACGCCGCTACCTTGATTCCCGTTATTTTAACTAACGAACTGCCTAAGAGAGAGAGAAGAGGAGCGGGCCCCTCCAAATAATGTTGATTTTGCGAATAAAAGGAGACTCAGCCCCCTCACCCTTCATCCCCAGCAGCGGAAAAATAAACAGCAGGGAGGCACAGGCGAGGCAAGTGGCGGCGGGGGTGGAAGGAAGAGTTGGGGGAGTCGGGAACGAGCTCGGCGGTGGGTGGTGTGAGGGGCACGGAAGGGTGGAAGGATTGGAGAAGACGGGGTTATGACCCCTCTGGATACCCACCGGCAGGCAATATTGCACCCCGTAGGGGGCTGTAACCTTCGCTGCTTCCAGCCTATGGCTGCCGACAGCAGGTGGTTTAAGGGGTGTGTGGTCGAGATAGATCGGGCACCATTCGCGCGACGGTGCGTGATGATTTTGGATTCATCGCAATTGTACTGTTCCTGGGTTTGTTGTTCTTTGAAAGGAGGATTTTTAGTCCACCAGGCGCACCCCACCGGCAGGCTCAACTCGTTGCGCCCCTCGCAGTGGCAATTGAGACCCTTGAGCCTCTCGCTTACCCTTCGAGCTCAAGAGAAAGGCGTTTTCGTTGCCACCAGTCTCTTCTCTTCGCCTTGCATACTCATATCTGTTTTGGCTTCATTTTTCAGAGTGCAGCGCACTACAAATGTGTCTTACCGTCGTTTCTTTGAGTTCAAAAGTTGTTCTTCAAATAGATTTCAATATAAGTAATTCATTTCGTGATTCTGCTTGAAACGTGGTGTTGTGGTAAGACTTTGGCGACACCAACGTGAAGTCTTAAACAGATGGATTGAATTATTTTAATAAATTCAATCTTGGCATCTTTAGAGTGGTCACCGCAGCGAAAAAAATGCATTGTAATTAAACCGAGTTTATAATCGTCATCAACCAATTGAACGTAGGATACATCTACTTCCTCATCCAAAACAACGAGCATCTTTTATGAATTTCTTATCTTCCAAATTGGTATTGTTTACTTCAATTATTACGTAAAACAACCTAAATTTTCATATCGAACCTTTAGTACAGTATCTTTATAGTCATCTCTTAACTTCCAGAAGGGTTTTCTTGCGTAACAATGCTATTCAGAAATCGGGGAGTGGGTAAATTATTCCAACTAGGCTACAAATGAATTTGGTGTTTGTAATGGATTCTCAAGTGTAAAATCAAAATTTCTCTAACTATCTCATCACTTATTTGCGAAAGTTTTTCTTAAACCTTCACAAGCGACGCTATAATTGTTTTTATGTAAATACGTAACGCTTTCAAAAAGTATTCCTACTTGATATTTCATTTCATGCATAATGTGATTAAATTATATTATAAGTATTAGCGACTTAAGGTGATGAAAAAACTGAGTAATAAAGTCGAAAGATTGTATCCATTATTGAAATAGAAAGAAAGACTCGTACTTTTCCACAGATTTTATTATACGGCACGACGCGTTTCACCGACTTGCGGCATCAACGCGTCGTGCCGTATAATAAAATCTGTGGAAAAGTACGAGTCTTTCTTTCTATTTCAATAATGGATATCAATTACTTCCACGAAGTGAAGCCTGAAACAATAGAATATATTCGAAAGATTGTATTTATAGGTAGTGTACCTAGAACGAAAAGCAACGGTGGGTGATTTTCATACATCAAGCTTTCAAAGGAGGGGAGAAGGGGTTCTTTCCCTCAACTCCCATTTGTTTCCCGTGAAAATTTGGTAGTCAACTTCCGTGAAGCTGGTTGTCCACAGGGTTTAAAGACATGTTTAGGTCTTTCTTTATTCACATCATTTATTTAATTACAAATATAAGCATCGATTCTTACCTATTCTTTTTTAAATAAATTTTCATTGCTACGCTCTCATGAAATAACAAAAAATTTCCAAGATATCCTAAATTTATCTCCTAAAATTTTAATATTTTAAGCAAAAAATTTGCAAACGTTAGGAAATATTACCCGATGTCACTACTATTGCTCATAAATTTTATTTCTTCAGAGACAAAAAGACATGTGTTCACTTTTAAAGTGCATTTATTGACTATGAGGAGGTGGTAGGTATAATTGATGGGCCCTAGGAATGAACTCCAAGTAACATTAAACCTAAGGAAAGAAAAACACGTTTAAAATATGTAAAAACAAGTTTTTAAAAGAAATTTCATTGGAAACTGGAAAGAAAATTTGTTGTGTTTCACCTTGAATACGCATGATATAACATGGGTAGCCCTGTGCAGAGGGTCCCAATGGTGAACATCTTAAATATGTCACTTTAATTCTCAATAATTTAAAATTTAATTACGAAAGTTAATAAAGAAATACAAAGCACAGAAAAGTTACACAGGCGAGGATTAATGGAAGTCATTGGTCATATAGCTTCAAACAGCCGAACGGAATCCTTCTCTTATTCCCCATCCTTTCCCGCTGCCCCCGTCTCGCCTTCCAAGAGGTATGCGTTGGTTCCACGGAAAATTTTAATCAATCTTCGTGCGTATGTATATATTTATATCTAAAGCTAGACAAAAAAAATTTT
>NW_027287263.1:0-87074 GCF_022747635.1 Hetaerina americana | reverse complement strand
GGAATCACGTATGTTAGACTAGTTCCAATTGAGAAATACACACTTGAAGTCAATTTGGGAGGAGTGGGGGGAATTTGCACTTTTCATTGGTCAATTGACAGAAGTAAAACATTCAAAAAATGGAACAAAAGCCTTAGTAACGCCCAAAACATTGATTCTTAAAACAAAAGAATGCCGTTGTACGCAATATTAATGGATATTTTTCCTCTTTTTGATTAACAAAAAAACTTTAAACAAAGCATTTTTTGTTGTTTTTATCGATTTTGACAGGGATTCATAGGTCTCTTTTGGTTTGATTGTCGACAATGAACAACAATCAAGACCAAGGAATCACATATGTTAGACTAGTTCCAATTGAGAAATACACACTTGAAGTCAATTTGGGAGGAGTGGGGGGAATTGGCACTTTTCATTGGTCAATTGACAGAAGTAAAACATTCAAAAAATGGAACAAAAGCCTTAGTAACGCCCAAAACATTGATTCTTAAAACAAAAGAATGCCGTTGTACGCAATATTAATGGATATTTTTCCACTTTTTGATTAACAAAAAAACTTTAAACAAAGCATTTTTTGTTGTTTTTATCGATTTTGACAGGGATTCATAGGTCTCTTTTGGTTTGATTGTCGACAATGAACAACAATCAAGACCAAGGAATCACATATGTTAGACTAGTTCCAATTGAGAAATACACACTTGAAGTCAATTTGGGAGGAGGGGGGGAATTGGCGCTTTTCATTGGTTAATTGACAGAAGTAAAACATTCAAAAAATGGAACAAAAGCCTTAGAAACGCCCAAAACATTGATTCGTAAAACAAAAGAATGCCGTTGTAGGCAATATTAATGGATATTTTTCCTCTTTTTGATTAACAAAAAAACTTTAAACAAAGCATTTTTTGTTGTTTTTATCGATTTTGACAGGGATTCATAGGTCTCGTTTGGTTTGATTGTCGACAATGAACAACAATCAAGACCAAGGAATCACGTATGTTAGACTAGTTCCAATTGAGAAATACACACTTGAAGTCAATTTGGGAGGAGTGGGGGGAATTGGCGCTTTTCATTGGTCAATTGACAGAAGTAAAACATTCAAAAAATGGAACAAAAGCCTTAGTAACGCCCAAAACATTGATTCTTAAAACAAAAGAATGCCGTTGTACGCAATATTAATGGATATTTTTCCTCTTTTTGATTAACAAAAAAACTTTAAACAAAGCATTTTTTGTTGTTTTTATCGATTTTGACAGGGATTCATAGGTCTCTTTTGGTTTGATTGTCGACAATGAACAACAATCAAGACTAAGGAATCACATATGTTAGACTAGTTCCAATTGAGAAATACACACTTGAAGTCAATTTGGGAGGAGTGGGGGGAATTGGCACTTTTCATTGGTCAATTGACAGAAGTAAAACATTCAAAAAATGGAACAAAAGCCTTAGTAACGCCCAAAACATTGATTCTTAAAACAAAAGAATGCCGTTGTACGCAATATTAATGGATATTTTTCCTCTTTTTGATTAACAAAAAAACTTTAAACAAAGCATTTTTAGTTGTTTTTATCGATTTTGACAGGGATTCATAGGTCTCTTTTGGTTTGATTGTCGACAATGAACAACAATCAAGACCAAGGAATCACATATGTTAGACTAGTTCCAATTGAGAAATACACACTTGAAGTCAATTTGGGAGGAGTGGGGGGAATTTGCACTTTTCATTGGTCAATTAACAGAAGTAAAACATTCAAAAAATGGAACAAAAGCCTTAGTAACGCCCAAAACATTGATTCTTAAAACAAAAGAATGCCGTTGTACGCAATATTAATGGATATTTTTCCTCTTTTTGATTAACAAAAAAACTTTAAACAAAGCATTTTTTGTTGTTTTTATCGATTTTGACAGGGATTCATAGGTCTCTTTTGGTTTGATTGTCGACAATGAACAACAATCAAGACCAAGGAATCACATATGTTAGACTAGTTCCAATTGAGAAATACACACTTGAAGTCAATTTGGGAGGAGTGGGGGGAATTTGCACTTTTCATTGGTCAATTGACAGAAGTAAAACATTCAAAAAATGGAACAAAAGCCTTAGTAACGCCCAAAACATTGATTCTTAAAACAAAAGAATGCCGTTGTACGCAATATTAATGGATATTTTTCCACTTTTTGATTAACAAAAAAACTTTAAACAAAGCATTTTTTGTTGTTTTTATCGATTTTGACAGGGATTCATAGGTCTCTTTTGGTTTGATTGTCGACAATGAACAACAATCAAGACCAAGGAATCACATATGTTAGACTAGTTCCAATTGAGAAATACACACTTGAAGTCAATTTGGGAGGAGTGGGGGGAATTGGCGCTTTTCATTGGTCAATTGACAGAAGTAAAACATTCAAAAAATGGAACAAAAGCCTTAGTAACGCCCAAAACATTGATTCTTAAAACAAAAGAATGCCGTTGTACGCAATATTAATGGATATTTTTCCTCTTTTTGATTAACAAAAAAAATTTAAACAAAGCATTTTTAGTTGTTTTTATCGATTTTGACAGGGATTCATAGGTCTCTTTTGGTTTGATTGTCGACAATGAACAACAATCAAGACCAAGGAATCACATATGTTAGACTAGTTCCAATTGAGAAATACACACTTGAAGTCAATTTGGGAGGAGTGGGGGGAATTGGCACTTTTCATTGGTCAATTGACAGAAGTAAAACATTCAAAAAATGGAACAAAAGCCTTAGTAACGCCCAAAACATTGATTCTTAAAACAAAAGAATGCCGTTGTACGCAATATTAATGGATATTTTTCCAGTTTTTGATTAACAAAAAAACTTTAAACAAAGCATTTTTTGTTGTTTTTATCGATTTTGACAGGGATTCATAGGTCTCTTTTGGTTTGATTGTCGACAATGAACAACAATCAAGACCAAGGAATCACATATGTTAGACTAGTTCCAATTGAGAAATACACACTTGAAGTCAATTTGGGAGGAGTGGGGGGAATTGGCACTTTTCATTGGTCAATTGACAGAAGTAAAACATTCAAAAAATGGAACAAAAGCCTTAGTAACGCCCAAAACATTGATTCTTAAAACAAAAGAATGCCGTTGTACGCAATATTAATGGATATTTTTCCACTTTTTGATTAACAAAAAAACTTTAAACAAAGCATTTTTTGTTGTTTTTATCGATTTTGACAGGGATTCATAGGTCTCTTTTGGTTTGATTGTCGACAATGAACAACAATCAAGACCAAGGAATCACGTATGTTAGACTAGTTCCAATTGAGAAATACACACTTGAAGTCAATTTGGGAGGAGGGGGGGAATTGGCGCTTTTCATTGGTTAATTGACAGAAGTAAAACATTCAAAAAATGGAACAAAAGCCTTAGTAACGCCCAAAACATTGATTCGTAAAACAAAAGAATGCCGTTGTACGCAATATTAATGGATATTTTTCCTCTTTTTGATTAACAAAAAAACTTTAAACAAAGCATTTTTTGTTGTTTTTATCGATTTTGACAGGGATTCATAGGTCTCGTTTGGTTTGATTGTCGACAATGAACAACAATCAAGACCAAGGAATCACGTATGTTAGACTAGTTCCAATTGAGAAATACACACTTGAAGTCAATTTGGGAGGAGTGGGGGGAATTTGCACTTTTCATTGGTCAATTGACAGAAGTAAAACATTCAAAAAATGGAACAAAAGCCTTAGTAACGCCCAAAACATTGATTCTTAAAACAAAAGAATGCCGTTGTACGCAATATTAATGGATATTTTTCCTCTTTTTGATTAACAAAAAAACTTTAAACAAAGCATTTTTTGTTGTTTTTATCGATTTTGACAGGGATTCATAGGTCTCTTTTGGTTTGATTGTCGACAATGAACAACAATCAAGACCAAGGAATCACATATGTTAGACTAGTTCCAATTGAGAAATACACACTTGAAGTCAATTTGGGAGGAGTGGGGGGAATTGGCACTTTTCATTGGTCAATTGACAGAAGTAAAACATTCAAAAAATGGAACAAAAGCCTTAGTAACGCCCAAAACATTGATTCTTAAAACAAAAGAATGCCGTTGTACGCAATATTAATGGATATTTTTCCACTTTTTGATTAACAAAAAAACTTTAAACAAAGCATTTTTTGTTGTTTTTATCGATTTTGACAGGGATTCATAGGTCTCTTTTGGTTTGATTGTCGACAATGAACAACAATCAAGACCAAGGAATCACATATGTTAGACTAGTTCCAATTGAGAAATACACACTTGAAGTCAATTTGGGAGGAGGGGGGGAATTGGCGCTTTTCATTGGTTAATTGACAGAAGTAAAACATTCAAAAAATGGAACAAAAGCCTTAGAAACGCCCAAAACATTGATTCGTAAAACAAAAGAATGCCGTTGTAGGCAATATTAATGGATATTTTTCCTCTTTTTGATTAACAAAAAAACTTTAAACAAAGCATTTTTTGTTGTTTTTATCGATTTTGACAGGGATTCATAGGTCTCTTTTGGTTTGATTGTCGACAATGAACAACAATCAAGACCAAGGAATCACGTATGTTAGACTAGTTCCAATTGAGAAATACACACTTGAAGTCAATTTGGGAGGAGGGGGGGAATTGGCGCTTTTCATTGGTTAATTGACAGAAGTAAAACATTCAAAAAATGGAACAAAAGCCTTAGTAACGCCCAAAACATTGATTCTTAAAACAAAAGAATGCCGTTGTACGCAATATTAATGGATATTTTTCCACTTTTTGATTAACAAAAAAACTTTAAACAAAGCATTTTTTGTTGTTTTTATCGATTTTGACAGGGATTCATAGGTCTCTTTTGGTTTGATTGTCGACAATGAACAACAATCAAGACCAAGGAATCACATATGTTAGACTAGTTCCAATTGAGAAATACACACTTGAAGTCAATTTGGGAGGAGTGGGGGGAATTGGCGCTTTTCATTGGTCAATTGACAGAAGTAAAACATTCAAAAAATGGAACAAAAGCCTTAGTAACGCCCAAAACATTGATTCTTAAAACAAAAGAATGCCGTTGTACGCAATATTAATGGATATTTTTCCTCTTTTTGATTAACAAAAAAAATTTAAACAAAGCATTTTTTGTTGTTTTTATCGATTTTGACAGGGATTCATAGGTCTCTTTTGGTTTGATTGTCGACAATGAACAACAATCAAGACCAAGGAATCACATATGTTAGACTAGTTCCAATTGAGAAATACACACTTGAAGTCAATTTGGGAGGAGTGGGGGGAATTGGCACTTTTCATTGGTCAATTGACAGAAGTAAAACATTCAAAAAATGGAACAAAAGCCTTAGTAACGCCCAAAACATTGATTCTTAAAACAAAAGAATGCCGTTGTACGCAATATTAATGGATATTTTTCCAGTTTTTGATTAACAAAAAAACTTTAAACAAAGCATTTTTTGTTGTTTTTTATCGATTTTGACAGGGATTCATAGGTCTCTTTTGGTTTGATTGTCGACAATGAACAACAATCAAGACCAAGGAATCACGTATGTTAGACTAGTTCCAATTGAGAAATACACACTTGAAGTCAATTTGGGAGGAGTGGGGGGAATTGGCACTTTTCATTGGTCAATTGACAGAAGTAAAACATTCAAAAAATGGAACAAAAGCCTTAGTAACGCCCAAAACATTGATTCTTAAAACAAAAGAATGCCGTTGTACGCAATATTAATGGATATTTTTCCACTTTTTGATTAACAAAAAAACTTTAAACAAAGCATTTTTTGTTGTTTTTATCGATTTTGACAGGGATTCATAGGTCTCTTTTGGTTTGATTGTCGACAATGAACAACAATCAAGACCAAGGAATCACATATGTTAGACTAGTTCCAATTGAGAAATACACACTTGAAGTCAATTTGGGAGGAGTGGGGGGAATTGGCACTTTTCATTGGTCAATTGACAGAAGTAAAACATTCAAAAAATGGAACAAAAGCCTTAGTAACGCCCAAAACATTGATTCTTAAAACAAAAGAATGCCGTTGTACGCAATATTAATGGATATTTTTCCACTTTTTGATTAACAAAAAAACTTTAAACAAAGCATTTTTTGTTGTTTTTATCGATTTTGACAGGGATTCATAGGTCTCTTTTGGTTTGATTGTCGACAATGAACAACAATCAAGACCAAGGAATCACGTATGTTAGACTAGTTCCAATTGAGAAATACACACTTGAAGTCAATTTGGGAGGAGGGGGGGAATTGGCGCTTTTCATTGGTTAATTGACAGAAGTAAAACATTCAAAAAATGGAACAAAAGCCTTAGTAACGCCCAAAACATTGATTCGTAAAACAAAAGAATGCCGTTGTACGCAATATTAATGGATATTTTTCCTCTTTTTGATTAACAAAAAAACTTTAAACAAAGCATTTTTTGTTGTTTTTATCGATTTTGACAGGGATTCATAGGTCTCGTTTGGTTTGATTGTCGACAATGAACAACAATCAAGACCAAGGAATCACGTATGTTAGACTAGTTCCAATTGAGAAATACACACTTGAAGTCAATTTGGGAGGAGTGGGGGGAATTTGCACTTTTCATTGGTCAATTGACAGAAGTAAAACATTCAAAAAATGGAACAAAAGCCTTAGTAACGCCCAAAACATTGATTCTTAAAACAAAAGAATGCCGTTGTACGCAATATTAATGGATATTTTTCCTCTTTTTGATTAACAAAAAAACTTTAAACAAAGCATTTTTTGTTGTTTTTATCGATTTTGACAGGGATTCATAGGTCTCTTTTGGTTTGATTGTCGACAATGAACAACAATCAAGACCAAGGAATCACATATGTTAGACTAGTTCCAATTGAGAAATACACACTTGAAGTCAATTTGGGAGGAGTGGGGGGAATTGGCACTTTTCATTGGTCAATTGACAGAAGTAAAACATTCAAAAAATGGAACAAAAGCCTTAGTAACGCCCAAAACATTGATTCTTAAAACAAAAGAATGCCGTTGTACGCAATATTAATGGATATTTTTCCACTTTTTGATTAACAAAAAAACTTTAAACAAAGCATTTTTTGTTGTTTTTATCGATTTTGACAGGGATTCATAGGTCTCTTTTGGTTTGATTGTCGACAATGAACAACAATCAAGACCAAGGAATCACATATGTTAGACTAGTTCCAATTGAGAAATACACACTTGAAGTCAATTTGGGAGGAGGGGGGGAATTGGCGCTTTTCATTGGTTAATTGACAGAAGTAAAACATTCAAAAAATGGAACAAAAGCCTTAGAAACGCCCAAAACATTGATTCGTAAAACAAAAGAATGCCGTTGTAGGCAATATTAATGGATATTTTTCCTCTTTTTGATTAACAAAAAAACTTTAAACAAAGCATTTTTTGTTGTTTTTATCGATTTTGACAGGGATTCATAGGTCTCGTTTGGTTTGATTGTCGACAATGAACAACAATCAAGACCAAGGAATCACGTATGTTAGACTAGTTCCAATTGAGAAATACACACTTGAAGTCAATTTGGGAGGAGTGGGGGGAATTGGCACTTTTCATTGGTTAATTGACAGAAGTAAAACATTCAAAAAATGGAACAAAAGCCTTAGTAACGCCCAAAACATTGATTCTTAAAACAAAAGAATGCCGTTTTACGCAATATTAATGGATATTTTTCCTCTTTGTCATAAGCAAAAAAACTTTAAACAAAGCATTGTTTGACGTTTTTTTTGAGGAATTCCTAGGTGTCATCTGGTTTTATTGTCCTTCCCAATAGACGAGCGCTCTACCTATTTATGTGTCGTGACCGCGTCCGCCCTGTCATAATTCTTTTCTTCCCGACGGACGTGGGCTCCGCCAAGGTTATGCCTGTCGTAATTGCGTCCACCTGCCGAACTCCCTTCCTTCACGACGAACGAATATTCTTCCCAGTTAACTCGTTTCGAGACCGCGGCCGCCATTCAAAATTCCATTCCTTTCCGACGGACGAAGGGTCTACCTACGTTTTGCGTGTCGTGACCCCGTCCGCCCTTCCACACTCGACGGACGGGCGAGGGCTCTATCTAAGTTGTATGTGTCGAGACTGTGTACGGCCTGCCATACTCCCTTGTTTCCCGACAGACACGGGCTGAAGCTAGGTTATACGTGTCGTGACCCCGTCCAACCTGCCATTCCCCCTTCGTTTCCGAGTGACGAGGGCTCTTTCCAGGTACGCGTGTCGAGTCCGCCCTGCCATAATTCCTTGCATCCCGACGGACGAGAGCTCCGCCTAGGTTATGGTTTTTTTTTACCGGGTCCATTCGCCCTACTCCCTTCCTACCCGACGGTCGAGGGCTTATATATATATATATATATATATATATATAATATATATATATATATATATATATATATATATATATATACTACCTTGATCACAAATTTCCCGGAATTTATTCAGAAAATTAAAAATACAAGTTTATTCATCTAAATCTATATTGTCCCCTTCAAAGTAATCCCCATCGACTGCAGCACACTTATGCCAGCGCTTGATCCAATCCTCGAAACATTTTTTATATTCGGTTTTCGGTATGTCCATCAGTGCTTCCTGCGATTTTTCCATTACTTCCTCTCGGCTGCTAAAACGCGTTCCCCGTAATGGTTTTTTAACTCGATTGAACAGAAAGAAGTCACAGGGAGCCAAATCAGGTGAATTCGGTGGCTGTTGGATGGTATTTGTTGCATTTTTCGTCAAAAAATTACGAATAATGATAGCACTGTGCGACGGTGCGTTATCATGGTGCAAAATCCACGAGTTTTCTGCCCACATTTCTGGTCTCTTTCGGCGAATTGCTTCACGCAAACGTCTCATAACGCCCAAATAATACTCTTTGTTTACTGTCTGGCCTTCTGGCAAAAATTCATGATGCACTACACCGTTGTAATCCATGAAAACCGTCAGCATTGCCTTCTTTTTTGACTGAAAACGACGTGGTTTTTTGGTCTCGGCTCATTTGGTGAACGCCATTCACTTGCCCGATGTCTGGATTGCGTCTCGTACTCATAAACCCACGTCTCGTCTCCAGTAATGATCCTTTTGATGAATGTGGGATCGGATTCAGCCTCGCAAATCATGTCTTTTGCGATGTCAACACGGTCTCTTTTTTGCATGAAATTGAGGTCTTTTGGAACCAACTTTGCTGCTACACGACGGAAACCCAAATCATTAACCACAATGTCTTGGGCGGATCCATAGGCAATGTTCAAGTCCTCCGCTATTTCTCTGATGGTTAATTTGCGGTTATTGACCAACATTTCTTTTACTTTATCAATTTTTTCACCGACTTTCGATGTCGATGGTCTGCCACTGCGTTCATCATCTTCGATTGACTCACGACCACTTCTGAACCGCTCGTGCCACTGGTAAACGACCGTTTTTTTTAGAGAATCGTTGCCGAAACACTTTTCCAACATTTCCAACGTCCGTGCGCCACTAAATCCGTTTTTTACGCAAAATTTAATACAAGTTCGTTGTTGCAAATTTAAATCCATTTCTGCAATTGTAAAAAATCGCCAACACACACAGAGATAGATGTACTCTTGGCTACGTAACTTTTGCAAATGTCAAGTTATGACACTAAGATTTAAAGGGAATATCAACAACAGATGTACCAATTTAACAAAAAAAACAGAACTAAAATCGGAACGATGGGAGCGCCACACGGTGGTTATTCCGGGAACTTTTTGATCAAGGTAGTATATATATATATATAGGGGACTAATATCATACGGCTTCTTGGACAGACGACTGACTTCAAAATAGCCGGAATCACGGAATCCCCACTGGACATTGAGAACAACATTAGGGCAAAGTCAAAACCTGTATTGTGAATGATACAGGAGCATCTGTTTGCCGACAAAAGTGCTCGTTGGTGGAATACAGGAATAAACTAAAAGGAAACGGAGGATCGTTCTTCAATCATGATGACAATTGGGGCAAACTCTTACAGATCGGTGATCGAAACAGCTAAACTACGTCCTATTGTTGATAGAGCTAAAACCATCTTAGAATTGATTGATCCATCCATCCTCCGTATATCCGTGGTTTAGTAACAATTGAAAATTCTTTTTACAATCCAATATATCAAGTTAAAATTGCGTGGCCAAAGTTTTTAGGGCAAATGAAGAAGACATTTTTGATATCTGATAAAAAAACATTTTTTTTATTGGAGGTGACCAGATTGAATTAGGTAAAAGTTTTTAACGAAAATTGCTTCGGGTGAAATGCAAAATTGTACTGATTATCATTGGAGAATACTTTGAAGAAAGAATAAAGTTGTTTCAATGCGATAAAATACCGTCTTTTCATTTATTAGACGATAAAATATAAATATATCTATATATATACATATATATATATATATATATATATATATATATATATATATATATATATATATATATATATATATATATATATATATATATCCACGATATAAATAAAGCACCTATCTAAAAAAAATATGGCGTCACAATGAAATCACGAATGTCACTTTCATAATAGACCCGTCAGACAACTCGGATCAAACTGGCGATTGGTTGCTTTGGAAGGCCAGACCTCTCAAAACATTTTCCCACTGGTTATACCTCACTGCCATTGACAGGCGCGTCACAACGAAATCACGCGCACTACTTTCATAATGGACCATGCAAGTACGATTCCTACCTCGGTTCCCTATGTTTAGGACACCCGGAAACCAACCGTGTATCGCGGGGGATGAAAGTGAACGGGGTTTCGGTTTTCTGTTCGTCCGATGATGAGGTCGCGCCTCTACTCGCAATTGTCCGACGACGCGCTCGCGTCTCGATTCTGATTTGTCCGACGACGAGAAATTATGAGTAAAAGAAATTACAATGGTGCAAATTAACCATTATTACGGAAAAAGCTCGATGATAACGTAAAACAAATTGTATATTGTAATGTAGAAAACCCATTTAAATAGATTTAAAAAGTTAATTTCGTGTTAAAAGCGCTCAGGACAAGGAGAATGTAATAGAGTGGCGAGTGACGTCACGAGGGGCGGAGTGTTCGTCGCGAAAGGGAAAAGAAGGCACTCGAACACCCGAAGGGATTGAACACGGAGTACTCAAATACTCCACCAGAGGCAGAACAATCAGTACCCAAACGTTACACCACCGTAAGTCAGCGCCAGCGGACTCCAGAATAACTGCGTGGACACAACTACGAATACGAATGTCAATTTGAATTTACACAATTCTTAAATAATTATTTTAAGCACTTTCCCTAATTATTCCAAATTAATGTATGAATGGGCCATCAAATTCAGACCTTCCCATCACTTAAAAGAAAATGGAAAGAAATAGCACAAATCTATTGCAAATATATTGATGTTGGGAAATTCTTTACATGCGTGAATTGCGAGTTTTGCGAATATTAAAAAAACGACGTATTTGGCGAAAATATTGACAGAAACAACATTTTCAGAAATAAAAGGGAACGATTTTTTGTAAAGAAAAAAATGAAACGTATTGTCATTAAATCTTGACAAAAACGAGTGATTTTAACATATATATATATATATATATATATATATATATATATATATATATATATATATATATATATATATATATATATATTTAACAGACATATATTACATACATAACAGACATATATGAAACCAATCCGCATTTAAGCGCCGCGATACGGCGCTTAAATGCGGATTGTGAAGTGTTTTGAAGTAACGATTATGATTCTAGCTTTGCCGTTACAACACGTGGTCAAGAAATGGAATTTTTTAGCTGCACGTCAGGTTTAGACGTAGATTATAAAATTCTATCGGAAAACACGATTTTTACGTAGTGACTATAGTCTGCAGTGCGACGTTGATTGATAATTATATTCTATATACATTTAAAGTGTAAATTGCACAGAATATTTGTTACAGCCAAAAGAGTATGTAAAGTCGACAAAGACTGATATCAATATTCATCCTGTACGGTTCAGTCTAACAGAAGAAATGCCTTCTAAGTCATTTATTCCATTGTTGGACCATTTACTAACTATATTCTAACAGAGACATATTTAATAAACATTTCAGAGAAATTACAGCTTTCTGCTATTCGTTAAAATGCCGCAAAAAATTATTGGACTTTTCAAATTGAAAACGCCTTCATAAAAATGTAATCCGTCGTGCTGATGAAATGAATCCGTAAATAGCTAAATATCATCAGGAAATTTTGCATATGTATATATTAATATAAATGTACAAATATATTAATTTATATATCCATATATATGTATATATAGTAAAATATATATATAAATAAATAAATAAATAAATATATATATATATATATATATATATATATATATATATATATATATATATTAATATATATATATATCTATATATATCCATATATAATATATATATATAAACATAAAAACACAGTAATCAATTTAATACATACATACATATATATATATATATATATATATATATATATATATATATATATATATATATATATATATATATGTATGTATGTATATATATGTATATATATGTATATGTATGTATATTCGACGGAATATAGCTCTGTCTTCCTCAGAAGAAGAAACAGGAAGTACCGTTTCGTCAGTACAACCGTTATAACGCGGGCCCCCTTACCTCCCCAACCAACAGAAGCAGTTGCCCCGAGAGTTGAAGATGCGGAGGAATTGAGGAATTTCACGGAGAAAGCGCACGCTCTTGGCCCCGTTTATATATATATATATATATATATATATATATATATATATATATATATATATATATATATGTATATATATATATGTATATGTATATATATATATGTATATGTATATATGTATATGTATATATATATATATATATATATATATATATATATATATATATATATATATATATAATTACATATATATTTATATATATATTTATTTATATATATATACATATACAATTATAAACATATATATACATATTTATATATATATATCGCTATGGTCATTATTTAATCACTTCACATTTTATTAATTTTTTCCTAAAAAATCCCTTTTTTCTGTTAATTAAGTTCCGGTGAATATTTTCGCGAAAACGTCCTTTTTTTAATTTTCTCAATAATCGTATTTTAGGCATGCAAAGAATCTCCCAACATATTTCAAATGCTAATAGATTGGTGCTATTCCTCGGCCATATTCCTGGAACTAATGGGAAGTCCTTGAAAAGGTACTTTAATGCATTAATTTGAAATAATAATGGAAAGTGCGTTGGAAAAATATTATAAGAACCGTTTAAATTCAAATTGTCATTCGTATTTCGGGGTTGCTTCGACGTAGTTAGACCGGAGTCCGCTAGCGCTGACTTACAGTGGTGTGATGTACAGGTACTGATTGTGCTGCCTCTAGTGGAGTATTTGAGTACTTCGTTTTCAATCTCTTCAGGTGTTCGAGTGCCTTCTGGTCCCTTTGCGACGAACGCACTCACACTCTCCACCCCTCGTGACGTCACTCGCCAATTTTTAAAATTCTACTTTTTCTGTGCGTTTTTTTAACACAAAAAAAACATTTTTAAATGGGGTTAAAATCTTCCACGGTAAAAATATTGAATTTAATTAATCAAAACCTCGATTAATGTTCGTAATAATGGCTAATTTGAAACTTTGCAATTACTTTTACTCATTATTTCATTAAAATTTATTTCATACGAGAAGATTTAAGGGATTCAAAAGTATATCTTAGTCTTCTTTCCTTTAAAATATTCCAACCGTTTTATATCGCAAATATTGCTATACTTTCGTGTTTTCCCATTTGAAAATAAAAATACCGTGTACCGTCCGTCGTATAGGACGTCGAAACTTTTTGACCCTTTGAGGCTGTAACCTTTTTTTCTGGATTTTGTTGATTTTGGATAAAACGGATAATCATTCTTTTAAAGAAAGTTAGGTTGTTCTTACTTTAAAAATATTGAATTAATAATGAAATTCAAAATTACAATGTATATATATATATATATATATATATATATATATATATATATATATATATATATATATATATATATATATATACACACACACACCCTTAGGCATTAAATTCACGCTAAATGATGGCATTACGTCAAATGAACCTTGACTAAGTCTTTATTATCGTTTCTGTTTCGTATTTAGGAACATCTCTTTGTGTTTTCCCATCTCATACAGCGTCCATTGGGATTTTACCCTTATGGGGCTCATAAATGTACTATAAGCATTGAAATATTGGTTAACTTAAACTAAAAATTATTTTTCACACGAACATATTTATTACCAAGGTGTAAACAGGATGATTTAAATAGATAGTCCATCAAAAAGGCCGTTTTACAACATTACCCTTTGGGTGCTTATTTCTTTAATTAGACTTGAGTGCTATGTCTTTTTTAGGTAATTACAAAATTTCCCATTTTTGAAGTATATTATTACGATTTCATTAATCATCCGTAATATGGTCCGTTTATTTCTTTGACATTTAGGCGGTACCTTTAAGATTTATGTGTTGAATTCTTTACACTATAATATCTGCTACAAGCTATCGAATGTTAAACTCAAAAAGCAGTAAGCATTGATAGCGTAGACCGAGAGAAGGAAGTGAAACCAAATAAGGACCTGAAATACAATCTCGCAAATGATTGTGATTCAGCCCTCTGGAATGGAAACTCTGGAAAAAAAAGATTTCAACTCCGAAGGGAAATTGGCGAAAGACGGGTGTTACTTGGATACCATGAGTGATACAGGCTTACGAGACGTGATCAATAGGATTTCTATAATTAAATAGCAACCCTTCCGCCGTCTTCCCACATTGCAGGACAACAAATGGAAGTCGAGACAGTCTTCTCCACTCCAGGAGACAGTTATACAATTTTTTGACTTGGTTTAGTACTTATGATGAATTTATACAGGTCATGAGTGAGTTGGGAACGAACGGTGCATTGAATTAACTGGATTTGAACGCGGAAATAATTTATGAATAATTGGATCTTTCTGTTTGTATTGGGAAAAGTCTTAATCTGTCCAAATGTGAGCATTCACCATTCACGAAAACCTGCGGCCTATCATTTCATCACTACGCGTATCCCAATTATCACCAAGGCAACGAAATAGGGTAAACACGCATCATAAAACAGTTGCAACCAACTCTGGATACAGGGGAATAAATGATTGACCACGACTTACAGCATAAAACAAAAGCAGAAAACCTAGGAAATTTTTATAACATACATCTTAACCTGACGAACAGTGAAAAAACCCATTACTTGGCCACGTTTTATAAGAGAAAAACTTGAATCTTTATAGTTCCTTCAGAAAGGATATTCTGCACACGTAAAAAACAGGCTCAGGGTTTGAATTCTTTGGAGGAGATGGAAAAATGGCAAACCCTTCAGTCTAACAGATATGTGATTCTCAACTGAAGGATATACCACTTCCGTTCCAACCCCCTTCCTTATCTTCATAAAATACTCTTAAATCCTATAGACCAACCAGCCAGGATTGAGAATTTCTAAAAGTATAAAACCTGATGTTTTTCCGAAGCTCGGAAACCATGGTGGTATTATTTCTTTACGTTGAAATTGAAACCTTTCTTATCCTTACCCTCATCAAGAAGGAATCCCCTCCTACAAAGTCATTCCCATGAAAATGTAATGTTTTTATAATAATCTCTGTTAATTTTGAGAGATCAACTCTCCACTCTATTCCCAAATTGAATCCATTTCCCTTTCCCTGCTACAGCAGCTCAAGAATTCGTCAGAAACTCAATATGAATCGATTAGTCTTAATTTTTATGTTTTTCAGTGCAAAGAATGAATTAAAATAAAAGAATGGCTTTTGAATTTTTAATTTCATTAGTTTCCTTGAGAAGAACGGCTAGTGGAAGAATCGTTTCTACATGAAAATACGTTTTTTTTGCATATTTACTACTCTTAAAAAAATGCCCTTTCGCGGGGAATAATTCGATTTTAAATTAAAGATATGATTTGCTTAATATGATACGTGAAATATGTCGTTTTTTTAATTTTCGCAAAAATCGCAATTTACGCCTATAATTTACACCCAACATCATTATATTTCCAGTAGATTTGTGATATTTCTTTGCCATATTCTTATAAGTGATGGGGAGGTGTGAATTTGATGGCCCATTCATGCATTAATTTGGAATAATTAGGGAAAGTGCTTAAAGGAACATTTTAAGAATTGTTTAAATTCAAATTGACATTCGTATTCGTAGTTGCGTCCACGTAGTTAATCCGGAGTCCGCTAGCGCTGACTTACGGTGGTGTAATGTTTGGGTACTGATTGCTCTGCCTCTGGTGGAGTATTTGAGTACTCCGTGTTCCATCCCTTCGGGTGTTCGAGTGCCTTCTTTTCCCTTTCGCGACGAACACTCCGCCCCTCGTGACGTCACTCGCCACTCTATTACATTCTCCTTGTCCTGAGCGTTTTTTAACACGAAATTAATTTTTTAAATCTATTTAAATGGGTTCTCTACATTACAATATAGAATTTATTTTACGTTATCATCGAACTTTATCCGTAATTATGGTTAAATTGCACCATTGTAATTAGTTTTACTCATAAGTTCTCGTCGTCCGACAAATCAGAATCGAAGTGCGAGCGCGTTGTCGGAGAATGGCGAGTAGAGGCTCGACCTCATCATCGGATGAACAGAAAACCAAAACCCCGTTCACTATCATCCCCCGCGATTCACGACCGGTTTCTGGGTTGCCTCATCATAGGGATCCGAGGTAGGAATCGTATTTACATGAGCCATTATAAAAGTAATGCGCGTGATTTCGTTGTGACGCGACTGCCCATGGCAGCGAAGTAAAACCAGTGGGAAAATGTGGTGAGAGGTCTGGCCTTCCAAAGCAACCAATCGCCAGTTTGATCCGAGCGGTTGACGGGTCTATTATGAAAGTGACATTCGTGATTTCATTGTGACGCCATATATTTTTTAGATAAGTGCCTCATTTATATCGTGGAAAACCACATTCACGGACCATTTTTGCATTTTTATAACATTTTCATCGTTGCTTAGGATGGCTTTTAAAAAAACCTTGGCTTAGATCATTGTTGAGTATCGTTTTTAAGAACTGAGAAGTTTTTATAGAATTTTATAGACAAAAAACCCGAGATATTATTACATTTTTTTTCGGGAATGGAAAACAGTTTTTTTTAACGTGAAAAAAACTACAAAGAATTCCTTTAAAAATACCCAATGGTATCATTCCTCGATCAATGCGAGTGGAGGGGCGAGCGCGTCGTCGGACAAATGAGAGTGGAGGCGATAAAATATATGATAATAATGATATTATGATTGATTGTGTTCTATATTCCTCTCGATTAATAATCTCATTACTGCAATGGCGTCAAATGCGTACCTCTCCCCTTCTTAAACCCATAAACTGATTATCCCCTAAGTAATCATTTGCCCTACTCTCTATCCTTTTGTTTATAATTCTGAGAACAACTTAAGCTGCAAGGGAATATATATATATACATACAAACACCCTGACAACGAACAACTAATGTGGTAACCAGTAGTACCTTATTGTGAATTAGAACCGACATTAAATTTGGCTTTTTTTCTGAGGTTAAAATGTGAATAATATCCATAATGAATATATATTCGTCTAGATAAAGAATAGATCTTCAACAATGAGGATTTTAAGCATCACTAATAAGATAGTTAAATAGAAATCATAGAAGGCATCGCAGTAGGGTGAATAAGAAAGGAGGGTGTTGTTACAAGATTACCGAATGAATCAAACTACATGTTACAATTAGACATGTAGGACACCATGGTAAGGCGTGTGGCAGTGGGCATACAACACATTTAAACCATCGGAGTTAATATAATGTTTTTGATGAGAAAACCACCATTTTTTGAGCTCTCCAAAGCATTAAAAAAAGGTTAACCACTACTGAAATGGCTTATAGCAGCATTTAACAGACAAAAAAGAAGACATTTAAGGGTAATACAATTTTTTTTAAACCTTTTTTGTACGTTATAAAAGTTAATAAAAAAAATATATCGTAAAAAATTATTTTTAATTATTTTCAAACGATTTCCTTGTGATTTAAATTCCTTGATTCAGACTTAATTACGGCTAGAATTATAATAATGGTTTAGTGTTCAATTCTGTTGCGCCTAGATAAGGAAATCATATAGTAATACTATTTAACATTTCATGTAAAAATAATACGGTTGGCGATGTGTTTTTGTATATCGTGATTGCAAAAAAGGATGCAATTGTTGGAAGAGACGCAGTGCGAGTACATTGGAAGTTATAACAAATGAAAGGCGATATTCATATTGCGCAATTTATTACGAAAAGATTTTTAAACACTATCGGGAAGTAAAAAATTTGGAAGATAATTCTATGTGTGGCTATGGAAACGCGGTCATTGAAGCAGGAGGATAGACGTACTAGACTGGAGGCTATTGTAGATATAATGTGGGTGTGGAGAAGAACTGAGAAGGTGAAATGGACAAAGAAGAAAACAAATGATGAAGTACTTTGTATGGTTAAAGGCGAAGAGGGGGGTTTGTTGGGAGATATTACTAAGGAGGCAGATGAAAGATGGATAAAGGGGGTATTGACCAGTTGTAGTGAGATTTTGAAGACTGTAATTGAGGGGAGAATGTTAATGGCAAGCAAGGAAAGGGAAGGAACAGGAGATAGGGATGTCTTGGACAGGAGAGAAGGGAGGTAGAAAGTACTCAAAGATGAAGATGGACCTGATATAGAGTAGGACGCTGGATTTTGTGTTTTGGTGGGAGTCATAAAATGTGTTATTTGGTAGCTGTGACTATTCAAAAACCTACCTTAACGGGTAGATTAGCTAATAAATAATATATATATATATATATATATATATTTATATATATATATATATATATATATATATATATATATATATATATATATACATATATATAATACAAATAGAGGCAATACCCTTTAAAAATAAGAGTTAATCAATTATATAGTACGTCTGAACTCTCGGATTCAACTCACACGTGGCGTAATTATCTCCCCACTGGAGATATTATCGCCATCTCCTTAAAGACGTTAGTTTCCCTCAGAGAACAACAAAGACTTCCTTTCTTCCTCAGAAAACGCATTACCCCGACTTAAGACAAACACATCCTCGATGGGTTACATATATATGTACATAGGAGGGTATAAATGAATATCAAGAGAGGAAACAATATAAATCTTCGGAATGAGATCTCATTAATGATCTTGTTCATTTACTGAAGTAAATTGCATCTTTCTTTCCGAGGAAGAGCTTTGGGAAGAAGTAAGGGTATCCAACTGTGAGGTCACTACATCCCTATCAAAGATAGATCGTCTCTTAAGCATCTTAGCTGATTCCTAGCAATTCCCTGTTCTGTTGACCCTTATCATTTCATATACCAATGGTTGCCATTCATATATATATATATATATATATATATATATGTATAGATATATTTTCTCATCTAATAAATGAAAAGACGGTATTTTATCGTATTGAAACAACTTTATTCTTTCTTCAAAGTATTCTCCAATGATAATCAGTACAATATTGCAATTCACCCTTAGCAATTTTCGTTAAAAACTTCCACCCAATTCAATCGAGTTGCCTCCAGTTAAAAACGCATGTTTTTTTATTAGAAATCAACAATGGTTTCTTCATTTGCGCTAAAAACGTTGGCCACGCAATTTTAACCTGATATATTGGATTGTAAAAAGAATTTTCTATTGTTACTAAACGAGTAATGTACGGAGGATGGACGGACCAAATCAATTCTAAGACGGTTTCAGACCAGTCAACAACAATAGGACGTAGTTTAGCTGTTTCGATCACCGATCTGTGAGAGTTTGCCCATCGTGATTGGAGAACGATCCTCCGTTTCCTTTTAGTTTATTCCTGTATTCCACCAACGAGTTCTTCTGTTGGCAAACGGTTGGATTTTCTAAATCTATAAAACCAGATGTTTTTGCGAAGCTCGGAAACCATGGTGGTATTATATCTTTACGTGGAAATTGAAACCTTTCTTATCCCAACCGTCATCAAGAAGGAATCCACCCCAACAAAGTTATTCCGCTTAAACTGTTATGTTTTCATAATAATCTCTGTTTAAATTGGGAGGTCTCCTCTCATGTCTATTCCCTATTTCAATCCATTTCCCTTTCCCTGCTACAACAGCTCAAGAATTCGTCAAAAACTCAATATGAATCGATTAGTCTTAATTTTTATGTTTTTCAGTGCAAAGAATGAATTAAAATAAAAGAATGGCTTCTGAAATTTTAATTTCATTGGTTTCCTTGAGAAGAACGGCGAATGGGAGAATTTTGTATACATGAAAATACGTTTTTTTTGCATATTTACTACTCTTAAAAAAATGGCCCTTCGCTGGGAATAATTCGATTTTAAATTAAAGATATGATTTGCTTAAGTCAGTTTACCTATTGTATTGAATCCATGTGTGCTTAGAGCCATCTCAGAGGACCACGGATACCACAAAAACACACTCGCGAAAAGTAATGAAAACGTAATGAAATTGAACGCCGAACGATAACTCCAGTTGAACTAAAATACGTCGGGGAATTATAAATGAAACCAATCCGCAATTAAGCGCCGTATCGCGTGTATATAAATGTATGTATATATATATATATATATATATATATATACACATACATATGTGTATATTTATATGTGTATATATATACATATATATATATATATATATATATATATATATATATATATATATATATATATATATATATATATATATATATATATATATATATATGTATGTGAAAATCACACGTTTTTGTCAAGATTTAATGGCAATACGTTTCATTTTTTTTGTATTAAAAATCGTTCCCTTTTATTTCTGAAAATGTAGTTTCTGTCAATATTTTCGCGAAATTCGTCGTTTTTTTAATTTTCGCAAAAATCGTAACTCACGCATATTAAGAATTTCCCAGCATCAATATATTTGCAATAGATTTGTGCTATTTCTTTCCATATTCTTTTAAGTGATGGGAAGTTCTGAATTTGATGGCCCATACATTAATTTGGAATAATAATTGAAAGTGCTTTAAAATAACATTTCAAAACTGGTTAAATTCCAATTGATATCGTATTCGTAGTTGTGCCCACGTAGTTGATCCGGGGTCCGCTAGCGCTGACTTACGGTGGTGTGATGTACAGGTACTGATTGTGCCACCTCTGGTGGAGTATTTGAGTACTCCGTGTTCAATCCCTTCAGGTGTTCGAGGGCCTTCTGGTCCCTTTGCGACCAACGCATTCAATTTCCGCCCCCCATGACGTCACTCGCCACTTTTTTATATTCTCCTTTTCCTGTGCGTTTTTTAACACGAAATTGACTTTATAAATGTATTTAAATGGGTGTTCTACATTACAATATACAATTTATTTTTACGTTATCGTCGAGCTTTTTCCGTAATATAATGGTTAATTTGCACCGTTGTTATTACTTTTACTCATATTTTCTCGTCGTCAAACAAATGAGAATCGAAGTGCGAGCGCGTCGTCGAACAAATGCGAGTAGAGGCGCGACCTCATCGTCGGACGAAAAGAAAACCGAAACCCCGTTCACTATCACCCCCCGCGATATACGGTCGTTTTCCGGGTTTCCTTATCATAGGGATCCGAGGTAGGAATCGTACTTGCACGGTCCATTATGAAAGTAGTGTGCGTGATTTCGCTGTGACGCGACTGTCCATGGCAACGAGGTATAACCAGTGGGAAAATGTGGTGAGAGGTCTTGTCTTCCAAAGCAACCAATCGCCAGTTTGATCCGAGCGGTCTGACGGGTCTATTATGAAAGAGACATTCGTGATTTCATTGTGACGCCATATATTTTTTAGATAAGTGCCTCAATTATATCGTGGAAATATATATAGATATATATATATATATATATATATATATATATATATATATATATATATATATATATATATATATATAGTTATATTTTATTGTCTTATTAATGAAAAGACGGTATTTTATCGTATTGAATTAACTTTATTCTGTCTTCAAAGTATTCTCCAATGATAATCAGTACATTTTTGCAATTCACCCGCTGCAATTTTCGTTAAAAACTTCCACCTAATTCAATCGAAATGCCTCCAATAAAAAAAAACATGTTTTTTTATCAGAAATCAACAATGGTTTCATCATTTGCCGTTAAAACTTTGGCCACGATATTTTAACTTGATAAATTGGATTGTAAAAAGAATTTTCAATTGTTACTAAACGAGTGAAGTACGGAGGATGGATGGACCAAATCAATTCCAAGACGGTTTTAGTCCAGTCAATAAACAATAGGACGTACTTTAGCTGTTTCGATCACCGATCTGTGAGAGTTTTCCCTAATTGTCATCGTGAATGGAGAACGATCCTCCGTTTCCTCTTTGATTTCATTCAGTAATCGTCCTTCGCATTCGGCATCTTGCCCTTATCCCATTCCACGACGAGAGAGAGGTCAACATTATCACTTGTTTTACATACATACATATATATGTATATATATATATTTATATATATATAAATATAAATAAATAAATAAATAAATATAAATATATATATATATATATATATATATATATATATATATATATATATATATATATATATATATATATACAGCCCACGTCCGTCGGGTAGGGAGGGGGTACGGCGAACGGACGCGGTAACTACGCGCATAACCTAGGTATAGACCTCGTCCATCGGGACGAAAAATATGGAAGGGCGGCCGCGGTCTCGACACGCGTTACCTGGGAAGAGCCCTCGTCCCTCGGAAACGAAGGGGAAACGAAGGGGCAGGTCGGACACGGTCAGATGGAGCCCTCGTCCGTGTGTCGTCAACCAAGGCATTTACTTTGAGGTCGACAAGTTAAATTAAGCTTAAACAAGTTATATAATGAGTCCTGTGCATTTGTGATCTCACCTTGTATACTAAGCTTCTTTTGGTTTCCCACAAAGAACTGGTACCCGAAAAATTTTATTTGAATTTTAAAGGAAATATCTAATGAGGAAGCTAAAAGAAAACTACCCAAGTAATTGAAAATTAAGAAGCAATGACGATTACATTAGTAAATAATTTGGAATAATATATTTTTCTCTTTTAGTGTGCAAACACTCCGGAGGAAAGAGATCTAAGTCCCCTGACGTCAGATATGATGCAGTTTTGGTGTTAATTAATGACTAAAATTGCCACGAGATGTGCACCACTAGTATTATTTGGGCGTTATGAGACGTTTGCGTGAAGCAATTCGCCGAAAGAGACCAGAAATGTGGGCAGAAAACTCGTGGATTTTGCACCATGATAACGCACCGTCGCACAGTGCTATCATTATTCGTAATTTTTTGACGAAAAATGCAACAAATACCATCCAACAGCCACCGAATTCACCTGATTTGGCTCCCTGTGACTTCTTTCTGTTCAATCGAGTTAAAAAACCATTACGGGGAACGCGTTTTAGCAGCCGAGAGGAAGTAATGGAAAAATCGCAGGAAGCACTGATGGACATACCGAAAACCGAATATAAAAAATGTTTCGAGGATTGGATCAAGCGCTGGCATAAGTGTGTTGCAGTCGATGGGGATTACTTTGAAGGGGACAATATAGATTTAGAGGAATAAACTTGTATTTTTAATTTTCTGAATAAATTCCGGGAACTTTTTGATCAAGGTAGTATTCGTATGCGAGGAAGGGATGACGTCACGAAGTGTCACTCCCTTATTAGGGCTATCAGACGTGTCGAACTGGTGCCAAGTTGTTTGCATATAGGTGTATGTTGCAGATTTGCTTAGATTGGTGACTCGTTGGCAAATTATCTTTTGCTCCTCATCTAGGATTGGTGTTCTTATTTCAATTTCTCGCCAAATAGCACCGTAGAACTTCAACGACAAATTTAAAAGGGGAGGAGAGAAATTTCCAATAGAAGCATTAGGGTGCCGTTTCCTCCCTGTTATCTGAAACAACTAAACTTATCGAAGATAGCCATGTAAATTTGTAAAAGAGGATTCATCATCTTTCCACTGCCGTATTCTGTTGACTACTTTTACCATTTTGGTCCAAAACACTTCCGAGGTACGTAAACTGTTCCACCTGCTTTGGTATTTGCCCTCCTATTTTAATGTTAAGCTTAGCCCTGCTCCAGAAAGACTAAGGTTAACATTAAAATAGGAGGCTAAGGTGTTTTGGACCAAAACGGTTACAGTAGAAGGGACGTAAGGAGGATAAATGCACTAAACAAAGAGGCTTTCGCAGGGAGGGAATTGATGACAGGGACGTTGAGTAAGGATGTTAAGAAGCGTAGCTATGTACGTCGCGGAAACGTGGTCACTGAGGCAGGATGATAGAAGTAGATTGGAGGCTTTTGAAATGTGATTGTGGAGAAGAATGGAGAAGGTGAAGTGGAACAAATGTAAAACAAACGAGGAAGTGCTGAGTATGGTGAGCGAGGACAGGGGATTGTGGGGAGAAATCCTATGGAGGCAGAAAATATGGATGTAGAGCATTTTAATTGGGAATGGGATGTTGAAGACTGTAATGGAAGGGAGAATATTGGGAAAACGAGGAAAGGACACGAATAGGATGTCGGACAGGATGAAGGGGGGAAGGATGTATTCAGAGATCAAAAGGGGCCTATTTTAGAGTAGAATGTTTGGTTGTGTTTAGTAAAAACAAGATATTAATTGGGTGCTGTGTCCATAGAAAACCTACCTTAGCCCTTAGATTACCAAATGATGAAATTCCGTTGACTCTCGCCGAAAAAGAGCTGCTGTGTTGGATACGTAGGATTTCTGCCTTTATCTTGATTTTTGGAATGGACCACTTTCAAGCAAAACATTACGCTGCTTCAAATTCTTCAGCTTGAAGTGATGTTTGACATAATTACGTACTTTTGGTGCACTCATTATTGAACTGCCCGGTAATCCACGGAGGATTCCATTAACGGATCAAAGTATGCGAGTCTGTAATGTCAGCAATCTCTGTCACCTTCCGGTCATTGGATTGGTTGCCTCGCAGGTGCCTCGTGACTTGGCCGCCCTGGAGGGCTCCGAACGAGCACGGGGCCCGTTCCACTATTTTTCCCCTTCCACGCATCCCAGCGTCCTTGCCATCTGTAATTGGCACAGCGACAAATTCAGCCATTGGCTTAAAGGCGCTTGGGAGAAATTTAACGCTGGCGTCGCAGATGCGTGCGGGAGCGAGGTGCGTAAATCGCCCAATCGGTCTCGGATTATTCGGAGGTGTAATGAGGCCCGCCCGGTTCCTTTAGATATAATTCATTCATAAACATAGTCATCACTTGAATGAATTTTTATTATTAGGTAATCTACTGGTTAAGGTAGGTTTTTGGATGGACACAGCTACTAAATAAATATTTTCTGATTCCTAACAAAATACAAAATCCAGTATCCTACTCTGGTCCCTCTTCATCTCCGAGTAATTTCTTCCTCCCATCATCCCGTCAAACCTCCCTATCCTGCTCCTTCCCTATCCCCTCTATTACAGTCTTCAACATCCCACTGTCGGTCAATACCCCCTTCATCCACTTTTCCTGCCTCCATAGGATTTCTCCCAACAAGATCATTGCCCACCATACCAGGTACTTCCTCATTTGTTTTCTTGTCTATTTCACCTATTCCATTCTTCTCCACACCCACATTTCAAAAGTCTCCTATCTATTGTATATTCTATCCTCCTGCGTCAATGACCGAGTTTTCGTGCCGTACATGTCTTCTCCTACGCACACACACATACGCTTCTCATCAAAGTTTTTATGAGTCTTTCCTTAATATCCCTACTCAACGTCCCTGTCATCATCTCCCTACTCCATGTGTCAAAGCATCTTTGCCCTACTCAATCCTTTTATTTATGATCCTGAGAAGAACTTTATCTGTGTGGGATATCAAACTTATCGTCCTGTACTCCTCACAAGATGTAACCGTTACCGTTTTCGGAATAAGAACTAAAACTGATCTCACAAAGTCTTCCGGACAGATTACTTCCTCATAGATACTACAAATAAGCCGATATGGCGTCTTTCTCCCACTTTTTCATAAACATTCCAATAGTTCTGCAGGGATGTTATCAACCCCTACAGCCTTATTTAGTTTCATCTCCCCTAATGCCCTTTTTATCTCATTGTGTAGTATGACTGAACCAAAGCTATCTTCCTCTACGTCACGTTCCTTTTCAAAATCTAACTTTGTTGGTCTAAGTTCTTTACTATACTTTCCTTCTGTATAAATATATATAATTATGTATATATATATATATATATATATATATATATAATTATGTATACATATATATACATATATATATAAATAAATAAATATATATATATATATATATATATATAAACCAAAAACTAGTAGTTTCTTTAATTAATTCATTAGTATGCCTGTCATCAACTCACTCGAATTTTACACCAAACCCACTCCCGACCTTATGTAAGTTTTTTTCTCTCCTTTGCTGCTCTGCCACCCTCTTTGAAACAAATTCCAAAATAGGCGAGCTTCTAATTTTTGTCCCTGAATGTTTATTTTAATCATCCTATTTCTACAGATTCTCAATACTGTCAATTCCTGAAGATTAATTCTCACCTTAAAATAGCACTGATCCTGTGCTGTGATAATAAATAAATGTTTCCAGTTGGTAGACTGGCTAACTAACATTTGAATATCAACACGCATAATTGATGGGTTCCCCACTTACTTCATCAGCCCTCCCATGATGTGTGCACAACTTACTATACCTTAATATTGAATAATTGGGCTATATTGGCCATCGCTGGCTTCATCCCTTCCACCTTTTCTCTCCATGCGACTTTGTTTACTTTATTCTTCTTTGCATTTCAGGAAATGTATGGGTAGCAGATAAGATGTGAATCCCTCTAGTATACTCCCAACTTAAATGTGTACCCAGTTTACTTGATTAAATGCTTTATAAAAGTACAAGGTGCATAAAAATACATCCTCACTCCTGATCATATGCTCGTGTTTACTTGATAGAACATTACTGACATACTCTTCCAGGTTCCTGATTCAAACTGTTCATTGTCTTTATACTCATTTGCTCTCTTCTTTAGTCAATGGTCGATGACCCCAGCTAATCTCTCACCTAAAGTAATATGATAATAGTTAGTTTTGAAATGAGTAAATCCTTTGGTGCGTGAAATCAAACTTCATTTGTCAATAGTCTTTTTGAACTGCTGCTACTTTTTTCGGATATTATCCAAATCAATTCGTCTTCCAGCCAAACCTGCCTCATTAATGCTATGACGGAGACCATAAAAACTATTTTAAGCGGCATGCAAAATCAGACTTATTGCGATGCATACAAAACATATTTATAGCCTTTTCCATTTTTGGAATAGGAACTAACACTGATTTAACAAATTCTTCTGGCCAAATTCATCCTTCGTAAATGCCAATAAAAAGTTTAAAAAAATCTTTTTCCTGCACCATTTAAATTTTTAAAAGTAACACAGGAATGTTTTCAACCCCCATTGCCTTTTTTGGTTAAAATTTCTTTCATTTTCTTTCGTCCATTTAATCATTTAAGCCTTGAAATAAACTATTCTATGTACACCATTTTTTATTAAGATGTCGTTTGTTTAGTTTCCTTATAAAAGCTCTGTATTTCTTCCACCTCTCTGATATTTCGTGGTTCTTGACTTAGCTTAGATTGTTTGCTACAATTTGATTTTCTTACTTCCTAACATTTCTCCACATTTCAATCTTTCTAATCATTCAGTCCATAATCCTTTGTCTTTCTTGTCCTTTGGTTTCTTGTCCTATGGCCATTTCCATGCAGGAGGCAGAAGATGTATTCCCATTTTGATATATGTCCCCAATTCTTCTTCATAGTTCCCAGCGTCTTTCCATTAGTTATAATATTTTCGCCCGCATGTATATCCTCCCTTATTGTACTGCTTCAGACAGATGCAAAATTTTACTAAATTGCTAATTACTAAATTGTGATCAGATTCAGGTCAGAATGATAGTCTAACCAATCAATTTCTGAGTAGCCTCCCATTTAAACGTAAGGTACTTGTGGTGTCAAACCAAGTTTTGGTTGTTTTGAATACCTGTCTAATCAATTGATTACTTTAAGTGGTCATTTCTTAGTTAAAATTAATTATTGATATGGTACTCTGGACTGATTCCTTGACGTATCTCACTCAGCAAATAAACAAGTTTAATATTTTTCCGGAGTAATGGGTCTACTACGCCTCTCCAATGGCCTCGCCGAAAAATCCCAGCCCCTCCATCTTTGAAGGGAACCAAAGTCAGAACCATCCCAACTCCCCCATTCGATTCCTTTCACACGGCGTGGGAAGCTCATCGGCCTATCTCATGAGTCGAGGAGTTAAACTGGCATTCGTGGTCAACGGCTCCCTCTCGCTTTAGGTAACACTCTAGCTGACCCATTTGACGTCCACCCCTCGAGTTAAATGGGGAGACCTCTGCATTAAATCTTGCGTAGTGTGGTATAGAGGACAAGCAGCCGTGGCCTCTTTTCAATTTACTGCTAACGGTTTCAGAAAGTTTGACTTGAGCAACACTTGTTCATTTCCCCCCGCTCCCTGTTATACCTTTCTTCGTCATCGTAATACGTCACTTGTGAGGGCAGTACTTCTTCATAACTCGCCCTCACTCTGCCCCGACTCTTCGCAGCGATCGGAGGTAAGTAGCTCCATCCATGCACGAAGCCCAAACTTAGAACATTGCTCATTGGTGCCATCAAGTAATAATCATACAATAGTTCTCAATGAAAGTGTTTTGGTTAAATTAACAAAGTTGGCTCGAATTTCACGTTAATGGGCCATAGTTCTTTCAAAACAGTTAACTTCGCTTATGTGCATGTGCATAGGGAGTGATAGAAATATTTTATTCTTACCGCGCCCGTGAGGGTTCGATATTCTTACCTGTTAGAGGCTTACTGTTGAGTGTTCTAATTAGTGCGTAATCATTTTCCCGAATAGTGTGATATGTAATATCGTCATTTTATTCAAAACTATCCCTTGTGTTTTAGGATGCGTCGTGCTTTCAATGCCGAACTAAGAAGTCGTGAACTGAGACTTAAAAATCCTTTTCTTAGTTCTAGCTGTTCTTTTAAAGATTTCCCTAATCCACTCGAAAATTGATTTTCGTTTTCTCTGATGATTGATGATGATCATTTTTAAATTTTTTCCAGGGAAGCTAGGGGGTGAATGAGGAACTGGTGAGACATTCCAAGCGGGTTGGATCGGACAGGAATCGGAATCTTCCAGCTCCATGGGAAGAAGTCGTGATAGTAGGGGGACCACGGAATAACCCAGCCAAGGAGGTTGACATCGAGAGCTGGTGGAAATCGTGGTAAGTAGGTAACGTTTCATATTCAGAGTGATGTGTAGATAACTAAGGATTTTATCAATGTTCTGAGTTCAAATGGCATAGGTGTATATTCCATGAGTGGCCTATTTCCATAACCATTCTTCACATAGGAGCGGCGTCGTCGTGATTAAATTGTTTTGACACGTAATACCTACCGGGTTACGAGACGAAAGCCCTTAGACCTTAGCTGAATTCTTCTCAGTTTTTACAAACTTAGTTTCGTATTACGTATTACTACGCATGTAAGTATTACTACAACCGTTTCCAGTGGAATAAGTAAAATATGAATGGTTCACTTGAGGTAAGAATCGGAAGGTGACTTAGCTTCTTGGTTTTCATTCGGAACCTAATTAATAATTACGACTTAGTTACTTACTCCCTCAGATTACTTCTATGCTTTTCTACTGGTAATAAGCCAGTTAATCGAGTTTAGATTACATATGGTATTAGATTAGTAGATATTATTTCTTCTCTCCGATAAAATCACTCTTAAATTTACGTACTTAAGGAAATATTACGTCAGCATGTCCGCAACCAGGAGTATGGGGTCAATTCGCGTTTTTAAAAAAATTATTTTTTCGACTTTTCACGAGTGAATTATTCCAAACGACTCTCCGCGACATTCGTATTTGGGATGCGGCTGTCACGGCTAAATAGGATGGATGATCTAGGGATACCAGACAGAACCACGTAGAGATTTTGTGAATATCTTCCTAATAACTATTGCCTTTTTGCTGACATCACTTTTGTGATTTCTAGATGAACGTCTATTAGCCTATCGTTAGAATTTCGATCATACTACCTTGATCAAAACGTTCCCGGAATAACCACCGTGTGGCGCTCCCATCGTTCCGATTTGAGTTCTGTTTTTTTTGTTAAATTGGTACATCTGTTGTTGATATTCCCTTTAAATCTTAGTGTCATAACTTGACATTTGCAAAAGTTACGGTCGGTTTTCGGTATGTCCATCAGTGCTTCCTGCGATTTTTCCATTACTTCCTCTCGGCTGCTAAAACGCGTTCCCCGTAATGGTTTTTTAACTCGATTGAACAGAAAGAAGTCACAGGGAGCCAAATCAGGTGAATTCGGTGGCTGTTGGATGTTATTTGTTGCATTTTTCGTCAAAAAATTACGAATAATGATAGCACTGTGCGACGGTGCGTTATCATGGTGCAAAATCCACGAGTTTTCTGCCCACATTTTTGGTCTCTTTCGGCGAATTGCTTCACGCAAACGTCTCATAACGCCCAAATAATACTCTTTGTTTACTGTCTGGCCTTCTGGCAAAAATTCATGATGCACTACACCGTTGTAATCCATGAAAACCGTCAGCATTGTCTTCTTTTTTGACTGAAAACGACGTGGTTTTTTTTGGTCTCGGCTCATTTGGTGAACGCCATTCACTTGCCTGATATCTGGATTGCGTGTCGTACTCATAAACCCACGTCTCGTCTCCAGTAATGATCCTTTTGATGAATGTGGGATCGGATTCAGCCTCGCAAATCATGTCTTTTGCGACGTCAACACGGTCTCTTTTTTGCATGAAATTGAGGTCTTTTGGCACCAACTTTGCTGCTACACGACGGAAACCCAAATCATTAACCACAATGTCTTGGGCGGATCCATAGGCAATGTTCAAGTCCTCCGCTATTTCTCTGATGGTTAATTTGCGGTTATTGACCAACATTTCTTTTACTTTATCAATTTTTTCACCGACTTTCGATGTCGATGGTCTGCCACTGCGTTCATCATCTTCGATTGACTCACGACCACTTCTGAACCGCTCGTGCCACTGGTAAACGACCGTTTTTTTAGAGAATCGTTGCCGAAACACTTTTCCAACATTTCCTACGTCCGTGCGCCACTAAATCCGTTTTTTACGCAAAATTTAATACAAGTTCGTTGCTGAAAATTTAAATCCATTTCTGAAATTGTAAAAAATCGCCAACACACACAGAGATAGATGTACTCTTGGCTGCGTAACTTTTGCAAATGTCAAGTTATGACACTAAGATTTAAAGGGAATATCAACAACAGATGTACCAATTTAACAAAAAATACAGAACTCAAATCGGAACGATGGGAGCGCCACACAGTGGTTATTCCGGGAACTTTTTGATCAAGGTAGTATATATACATTTAAACGCGAAATCCCGCCAAACGGCGATTAAATACTAAAATTATATATATATATATATATATATATATATATATATATATATATATATATATATATATATATATACATTTAAACGCGAAATCCCGCCAAACGGCGATTAAATACTCATATATATATATATATATATATATATATATATATATATATATATATATATATATATATATAATAAATAAATAAATATATATATATATATATATATATGTATATGTATAAAAACAAAAATAGTATTTCCTTTAATTCATTCATTAGTATGCCTGTCATCAACTCACTCTAATTTTACACCCAACCCACTCCCCTCCTTATGTAAGTTTTTTTCTCTCCTTGCTGCTCTGCCACCCCCTTTGAAATAAATAAAATAGCACTGATCCTGTGCTGTGATAATAAATAATTGTTTCCCGTTGGTAGACTGGCTGACTAATGTTTGAATATCAACACGCATAATTGATGGCTTCCCCACTTACTTCATCAGCCCTCCCATTATGTGTGCACAACTTACTATACCTTAATATTGAAAAGATTGGGCTATATTGGCCATCACTGGCTTCATCCCTTCCACCTTTTCTCTCCATGTGCCTTTGTTTACTTTATTCTTCTTTGCATTTCAGGAAATGAATGGCTAGCAGATAAGATGTGAATCCCTCTCGTATACTCCCACCTTAATTTATATGTGTACCCAGTTTACTTGATTAAATGCTTTATAAAAGTACAAGGTGCATAAAAATACATCCTCATTCCTGATCATATGCTCGTGTTTACTTGCTACGTCATTACTGACATACTCTTCCAGGTTCCTGATTCAAACTGTTCATTGCCCTTATACTCATTTGCTCTCTTCATTACTCAATGGTTGATGACCCCAGCTAATCTCTCACCTAAAGTAATATGTTAATAGATAGTTTTGAAATGAATAAATCCTTTGGTGTGTGAAATCCAACTTCATTTGTCAATAGTCCTTTTGAACTGCTGCTACTTTTTCGGATATTATCCAAATCAATTCGTCTTCCAGCTTAACCTGCCTCATAAATGCTATGACTGAGACCATAAAAACTATTTCAAGCTGCATGCAAAATCAGACTTATTGCGATGCATACAAAACATATATTTATAGCCTTTTCCATTTTTGGAATAGGAACTAACACTCATTTAAAAAATTCTTCTGGCCAAATTCATCCTTCGTAATTTCCAATAAATAGTTTTAAAAAAATCTTCTTCCTACACTATTTAAATTTTTTAAAAGTAACACAGGAATATTTTAAACCCCCATTGTCTTTTTTTGTTAAAATTTCTTTCATTTTCTTTCGCCCATTTAATCAGTTAAGCCTTATAATAAACTATTCTATGTACACAATTTTTTTATCATGATGTCGCTTGTTTAATTTCCTTATAAAAGATCTGCATTCCTTCCACCTTTCTGATATTTCGTGGTTATTGACTTAGCTTAGATTGTTTGCTACAATTTGCTTTTCTTACTTTTTAACTTTTCTCCACATTTCTATCTTTCTAATCATTCAGTCCATAATCCTTTGTCTTTCTTGTCCTTTGGTTTCTTGTCCTTTGGCCATTTCCATGCAGGAGGCAGAAGATGTATTCCCATTTTCATATACATCCCCAATTCTTCTTCATAGTTCCCAGCGTCTTTCCTTCAGTTACAATTTTTTCTGCTGCCTGAATCTCCTCCCTTATTGTACTGCTTCAGACAGATGCAAAATATTACTAAATTGCTAATTACTAAATTGTGATCAGATCCAGTCGTAGGAAAAGGTGTAAATGTATTTTGCTGTTTCTCAATATAAAATTGACATTCTAACCAATCAATTTCTCAGTAGCCTCTCATGTAAACCTATGCCATTTGTGGTATCAAACCAAGTTTTGGTTGTTATTAATACCTGTCCTATCAATTGATTACTTTAAGTGGTCATTTCTTAGTTAAAATTAGTTATTGATATGGTACTCTGGACTGATTCCTGGACGTATCTCACTCAGATTTCCCTAATCCACTCGAAAATTGATTTTCGTTTTCTCTGATGATTGATGATGATCATTTTTAAATTTGTTCCAGGGAAGCCAGGGGGTGAATGAGGAACTGGTGAGATATTCCAAACAGGTTGGATCGAAAAGGACTTAATCTTCCAGCTCCATGGGAACAAGTCGTGATAGTAGGGAGACCGCGGAATAACCCAGCCAAGGAGTTCGACATCAAGAGCTGGTGGAAATCGTGGTAAGTAGGTAACGTTTCATATTCAGGGTGATGTGTAGATAACTAAGGATTTTATCAATGTTCGGAGTTCAAAAGGCATAGGTGTATAGTATTCCATGAGTGGCCTATTTCCATAACCATTTTCGCATAGGAGCGGCTTCGTCGTGGTTAAATTTTTTTGACACGTAATACCTACCGGGTTACGTGACGGAAGCCCTTAGACCAAAGGTGAATTCTCCTCAATTTTTACAAACTTAGTTTCGTACTACTACGCACGTATTACTACGAATTTAAGTAGGACTACAACAGTTTCCAGTGGCATAAGTAAAGTATGAATGATTCACTTTAGGTAAGAATGGGAAGGTGACTTAGCTTTTTGGTTTTCATTCGGAACCTAATTAATAATTACGACTTAGTTGCGTACTCCCTCAAATTACTTCTATGCTTTTCTACTAGTAATAAGCCAGTTAATCGAGTTTAGATTACATATAGTATTAGATTAGTAGATATTATTTCTTCTCTCTGATGAAATCACTCTTATAAATTTACGTACTTAAGGAAATATTACGTCAGCATGTCCGCAATCTGGAGTATGGGGCCATTTCGCATTTAAAAAAAATTAATTTTTCGACTTTTCACGCGTGCATTATTCCAAACGACTCTCCGCGACATTAGCATTTGGGATGAGGTTATCACGGATAAATAGGATGGATGATCTAGGGATACAAGACAGAAGCACGTGGAGATTTTGTGAATATCTTCCTAATAACTAAATCATTTTTGCTGACATAACTTTTGTGATTTCTTGATGAACGTCTATTAGCCTGTCGTTAGAATTTCGATGGAAATTCACGTAGTGGACACGTGTAAGTGTTAAGTGGTATTTGATAAATAAGAATTGTATTAATTCACGTTGAATGCTTTTTAATAATTACACTATGATTACTTTTCACTTATTCTGCGAGTCGCTATAAACCTATTACTCGAATTCCCATTACATTTCGCATAAGAGATACGAGATTATTATCTCCCCATAAAATGTCTCATAATTTTACGTAATCCATGTAACTGCAATATCGTCAGCAATTTCGTTCCCCTATAATATGTATTGTTTATTTCAATTTACTTTCCAAGAGTGCATCGATTTATTGATGGAGTGACATTTTCCCGGTTAATAGGAAGGATTATGTAATTCAACTTTGGTAGCAAGACAGATTGTTTATTTCGTCCTAATAACTTACTGGCATGCTGACATAAATCATATAACTTTATATTTAATGCTCAAGAGATGAGCATTAAATATATATATATATAGGTAACGGTTTAGGGTATTTTAATTTTAGAATAGGAAAACACGAAAGCATAGCAATATTTGCCATACAAAACGATTGGAATAATTAAAAGAAAGCAGACCTAGATTTAAATTCAATCACTTAAATTTTCTCGCATGACATTATTTTTAAATAAAATTATTAATAAAAGTAATTTAAATGGTTCAATGTATCCTTTATTACGAATAATACACCCAAGAATTTGATTAATTAAATATAATATATTTATTGTGGAACACTAAAAACACATTTTATAGTAATTTTCGTGTTTAAAAACGCACAGAAAAGGAGAATTCTAAACGTTTGCGAGTGACGTCATGAGGGACGGAGAGTGTGAGTGCGTTGGTCGCGAAGGGAACACAATTCACTCGACCACTCGATGGGATCGAACACGGAGTACTCTAATACTCCGAAAGAGGCAGCAATATCAGTACCCGTACATCACACCACCGTAAGTCAGCGCTATGCGGATTTTGGAATAACTACGTAGACGCAACGCCGAAATACGAATGACATCTTGAATTAAAAAATTTCTTATAATATTATTTTTACACACTTTCTATGACTTTTAATTTCCAAATTATTGCATTCAAGTCTTCTTTAGAAATTTTTATCACTTATAAGAATTTGGCTATGAAATAGCACGGATCTATTTGCATTTTAGTATATATATATATATATATATATATATATCCATATCGCGTATATATATATATATTTACATATATATATATATACGCCATACGGCGCTTAAATACGGGCTGTATTCATTCATAATTCCCCGACGTATTTAAGTACTAACGTAGATTATGTTCGGCTTTTCTTTTATTCCAACAAATCCTATATTAATTAGTTTTCACAATTTAACCTGGAGGTCAAAGTTAAATAGATTGTCCAGCCTTGATATCAACAACCCAAAAGCCATTATTTTAACATCGAATGTTACTTATGATATCAAATAAAAAATTAAACAAATCAATTTTGACATATTTATTTCCTATTACTTTTTATTAAAAGTTTAATCAATAAATTTGATATTAGGTGAATTATAATCGCGGTCGATCGCAACCTGCAGATAACATATAAATACACAAGTGTCGGCGAATCTTATATATATATATGGGAGGGGGCAGGGTTGGAATTGGCACTTTTTATTGGTAAATTTAAAGGAATAAAAATGACTAAAAGTGGAACAAAAGCTTTAGAAACGCCCAAAACATTGATTCTTACAACAAAAGAATGCCGTTTTACGCAATATTAATGGATATATGTCCTCTTTGCCACAAACAAAAAAACATTAAACAAAGCACTTTTTTTATCGATTTTGACAGGGCTTCATTGGTCTCTTTTGGTTTTATTGTCGACAATGAACAACAATCAAGACCAAGGATTCACATATGTTAGACTTGTTTCAATTTAGAAAGACACACTTGAAGTGAATTAGGCAGGGGTGGGGGAATTGGAACTTTTCATTGGTTAATTGAGAGTAGTAAATCATTCGATTAAATCATTTTTTCATTTTTTCATTTTTTCATTTTTTCATTTTTTCATTTTTTCATTTTTTCATTTTTTCATTTTTTCATTTTTTCATTTTTTCATTTTCATTTTCATTTTCATTTTCATTTTCATTTTCATTTTCATTTTCATTTTCATTTTCATTTTCATTTTCATTTTCATTTTCATTTTCATTTTCATTTTCATTTTCATTTTCATTTTCATTTTCATTTTCATTTTCATTTTCATTTTCATTTTCATTTTCATTTTCATTTTCATTTTCATTTTCATTTTCATTTTCATTTTCATTTTCATTTTCATTTTCATTTTCATTTTCATTTTCATTTTCATTTTCATTTTCATTTTCATTTTCATTTTCATTTTCATTTTCATTTTCATTTATATTTATATGCGAAACGGCGCTGATTTACGGATTCATTTCATTTATTATTTCCCGACGCATTGTAGTTCAACTGCAGGAATCGTTCGCCGTTGATTTATTGACTTATTGGTCCTATAATAATTAGTTTTCCAAATTCAAAATTAAATATTTATCCGATAATCTTTCATTTAAAGATATTAACACCCTTCCTCATTAAATTTACATCGAATGGTACTTATAACATCAGATAAATATTATTCGATCATTACGCATTTATTTCTTGTTCCGTGATAATAAATTTTAAAAAAATGGATTCGTTATCAAGGTTATTGATTCATAATCGAAATCCTCATCGAAAGCTCTGTATAACATCTAAATACACTGGTTTTGGCGAGTCTTACATATAAATGTGTATGAGATCGAAATAAGACAGAAATCCATTTTATGGGTCTTCCAAGACCAGCCAAATCCCACCAAGGTGACTATAATGTACAAAAGCACATTGAAGCAAATGACTGGCTTATTTTCTCCCAGAATACGAACTGGACGTTGAGAGAAACATTAGGGCAAAGTCAAAACCTGTATTCTGAATGGTACAGGAGCATCCGTTTGCCAACAGAAGAGCTCGTTGGTGGAATACAGGAATAAACTAAAAGGAAACGGAGGATCGTTCTCCAATCCAGGATGACAATTAGGGCAAACTCTCACAGATCGGTGATCGAAACAGCTAAACTACGTCCTATTGTTGTTGACTGGTCTGAAACCGTCTTAGAATTGATTTGGTCCGTCCATCCTCCGTACATCACTCGTTTAGTAACAATTGAAAAGCCTTTATACAATCCAATATATCAAGTTAAAATTGCGTTGCCAAAGTTTTTGGGGCAAATGAAGAAGCCATTGTTGATTTCTGATGAAAAAACATGCTTTTTTTATTGGAGGCAACTCGATTGAATTAGGTGGAAGTTTTAAACGAAAATTGCTAAGGGTGAAATGCAATATTGTACTGATTATCATTGGAGAATACTTTAAAGAAAGAATAAAGTTGTTTCAATACGATAAAATACCGTCTTTTCATTTATTAGATGAGAAAATATATCTATATATATATATATACATATATATATATATATATATATATATATATATATATATATATATATATATATATATATATATATATATATATATATATATATATATATATATATATGTATATATATGTATATATATATATATATATATATATATATATGAATGGCAACCATTGGTATATGAAATGATAAGGGTCAACAGAACAGGGAAAATCTAGGAATCAGCTAAGATGCTTAAGAGACGATCTATCTTTGATAGGGATGTAGTGACCTCACAGTTGGATACCCTTACTTCTTCCCAAAGCTCTTCCTCCGAAAGAAAGATGCAATTTACTTCAGTAAATGAACAAGATCATTAATGAGATCTCATTCCGAAGATTTATATTGTTTCCTCTCTTGATATTCATTTATACCCTCCTATGTACATATATATGAGTAGGGGGAAAATGTTTGTCCTGGCGCAGGTTTGACCTTGACATTCCAACCCGGAACTATCGGTCGCAGAGAAAAACAAATGACGTCACGTGAAAGAGGGGGGCATTTGTCCTTCACAGGCAATATAATTGCATCACGTCAACCCAACCCACGCAGGAAAAATCATCCTGGCGCAAGTTTCACCTTGAAACTCAAACCCGGATACATCAACAACTATCGGTCGTAGAGAAAAACAAATAACGTCACGTGAAAGAGGGGGGAGGGAGCATTTTTCCTTCATATGCAATCTAGTTGTACAACGTCAACCCAACCCATGCAGGAAAAATCATGACCCAAGGCCATCGCCTCTTATATCTCCAGAACTATCGATTGAAGAGTACAACAAACGGTGCCAAGTGAAAAGGGAGGCAATTAATCTTCAGATAAATGCCTTAAAGTGTCCCCTTTAAATTGAACAATATATAGATTTCATCAATTATCTCGTTAATTTCCTATCAAATACCCTAGTGCTGTAAAATAGAATTGGCAGATAAAAACATAGGACACAGGCCATCACCTCTGTCCTATCGATAACCATCCCAGCATCCGGTATAGGACCCGCCTTCTAGAAAATCCAAGATGGCGTGTTTCAGGAACGGCTTCTCGTATCTACTACCCTAGTGCTGCCATATCCCATTGGCAGTTACCAAGATCTTAACAAGTGAGGTTGCAACGTGACTCCTCCTCCCACTTATGTATATAACTAACCTCTTCCGAAAAGAAGCTCATTCTCCGTCAACATGAGCGTGAAAATTGACTTTTTATGTGCTCGCTTGGGTGACGCATATCTGCGCATGGAGCGAATAGAAGATGAGGATGCGTACTCAATATGCATCCCGAGAGAAAGAATTGAAAATACCGATTTTATGCTATCAGTTTCTTTCCTAACTACGTACTACTGTGTGTTCCGACACCAGAACCGTGAGTTTGATGTCGTCGGGCAAAAAGTGAAATTTTCCGGCTTTCAAGATGGAAGTGGGAGAGTCGTGAGATTCAACATCACCCAGGCATCTGACATCTCCGATCCTGAGAAGCGTCTAAAGGCCGAGGAGCAGCTTCCCTTCATTTGGCTGGACGTGTACGAAGCACATCGCCCGCAATCGAGAGTAAATGGAGGATATGTTCTAGAGCGTCGAGGAAGAACTGAGTTTGACGGTGGATCGCAATTTGTTAGCAAAGGAGATCGCGTGGAAGTTGACGGAGTGAAGCCAGTTTGCTACACGGACCATAAAGAATCGAAAGTGCGATACTGTACCACGGACCATATCCGAGGCACCCGTCTGAGAGTGATCAAATTTGTACTCAAATTTGAAGATGAAATGTTTGTATATTAAAGTAAATAAAAGTTTATTATTGAACATTGTTTTTTATTACTCATTTTATGGGATATAAGGTTAGAAATAAAACACGGATACGGGTTTTACATAATTTATTAAAGCATACATACATTTTTTTACTGGTTTTCATTACAACAATAATAATTTTTACATTTTTTATTTACAAATTTTATTTTGAATACACCATTCAGCCAACTTGAAACAGTTTTTTCTTGCACATTGTGTGGTATTCTGGTGTGCAGGTAATAAGCATCCCTCATGTGTAGTTAATTTCTTGAGCGAGGGACAGCCGTACAGTTCGAGATTAGCAACACAAATTCCCTCGGGAAGAAGACCGTTTAAGAAAGATGCCTTTTGTACACCCTTGGTATATAAATATTTATATGGCCTCGTATAATTGGATAATACACTCTCCAAATCAGAATAATCCACGTCTCCAGAATATTCCGTCAAGCCGTGATAATTGTTACGCAGCCAAGTCGCCTCTTTAGTATAAAGAATTCTCGCCGGCGATTTAAATAGCCACGTATTACAACATTTGTTCTGGACAGCGATTATTGCCAATTCCTTGACAATAAATTTTCCATCGCTGGTCATAAATCCTTGAAATTCGATAATGGCACTCATCGCGATGTATGTCCAACTTACAAGGTTTTTACACCCAATGCCAGGGGTTGAACTTACATCAAGACCTTTTAACTTACAGAACTTTCATTCGTGCCAGAGGTTAAAAAGTCTTACATTCACATACAGGAAGCCAAATACTTTTAGTCATCAGCCGAATCATACGCAATGAGTACCTTCTCCAATTCAAGCCTCTGTATATCACAATTTGCAATATTATTTGCTAATTTATTCGCGAGAAACTGTTTTATTTTTTGACGACTATCCAAAAGCCTCTGAAGAAATAGATTTATCAGTTTGAAGAGTTGTATTAGAGCCCCCCACTCATCACCATTCAAGTTGACGGTGTTTTTCGTTAAATTGCTTTTCAAAACCAAATGTCTCTTCCCAAAGTAATTTGCATATGCCAAGCAGGGTGACGTTAACACACCTTTTTCTCCCCTATAAAAGTACACGTTTACAGTCTCTATCGAATTCGAGATGCTTTCCCATTCACTTTGTGAAAATGTTACACTTTTTTTACCGTTAAATTGAACCACTGATTCAAAGTCACTTCCGTAACCAATGCACACGCTCTTTGTCTTTGCCTCATTCAAATAATACACCGTTTGAAGAAGTAAATTGTTCAAAAGTCGAGGCGGAGAGCAAGTCGAATGTCCAGCAGGTCTCTTTCTCTTCACCGGTGGTGACTGGAGAACCGCATCCACTGACGGCTGCATCACGACTGAAGTCTAGCGTGTATTAAAATTGCTTAAGAGATCGGCGATGGAAGAGGGGATGGGGAACAGTCATCTGGGCAGGGCTCAACCTCAGCCTTGAGGCGGTTGTATTGGAACCACTGCGCCAGAGAGTGCGCGTTTCTGAGGGCACAAACGCTACTGCGCAATTTATGACAGGGATTCAGGCAGGAAAATGAGGGGAAGGTACATTTCTCGGGATGGGGGCAGGCCAGCTCCTTTTCCATGCAAATGAACGTGCGCCCCGTGAGATCAGAGAGAAATTCGCACTCTGCCTCGCTAAATGCGTAAAGCCCCGTGACCCCCTCTATGATGGCTTCCAAAGCTGGGGCCAACTCGATGTGTGAGATGAAGCCGTGCTCAAACGAGGTCTCCTCGTTGCAATGCAGTGGATCTTGAAATCGAAGCTTCTTTCCTCCAGCTGTGAGCTTTCCGTGACGACGAAAGCTGCCCCAGAAGAGACGATTGCTATCCAAATCGACGGCTGCCATCTCCGTAACTCCCCCCTTTGAAAAGCACACGGCCACGATGATCTGCATCCTTTGGCTTTCTCTTCCGCAATGGATGTTTTCCTCACCAATTCGTCCTATTTATTCTGGAACAGCACCGTTGAGCTCTAGGGTGACATCTGACGCGTCGTAGTTGGTTGAAGGTTAGACGGAACAGCTTCAAGGCTCGGCAGTCGTTGAGATGGGGGATGGTTTGGTGGAATTGGTTGAGGAATTTGTGTAGTTTTTGTCCTAAAGATTTACTCGCGGTATAGAGACAGCAGTATTCACCGCAAATATCCGAATGAAAGCTTTGAATTTGTACACGATTTTGAGTGACTGTGAATGGTTTTAAAAATTGGCGTACGTTCGCTACGAAGGGAGGCAGACCATAAGAATCAAAATACTCGGCTGAATGATTGTCCAAGTATATCCCCACCCAGTGAGAACCAGGTAAATTAGAAGGATCTAAATTAACTATGTAAACTCCATTTTGAGGTGATTTTGGTAACCTATCAGATGCATAGACTCCGCGGAATATTTTAAATTGTCTTAATAACGTATCTATCTGCACGCTATCCATGACTAAAAGTTTGCGATAATGTTCCTGTCTTTATCTATTTCCAATGTAGCGTCATACTCAGCAAAAAGCAGACACGTGACTGTTTTTGTCAACTCTCGCTCGAATTTAGCCTCTATTCTCACCACACCTCTGTCTCCTAAACTTATATGATCCTCATTCCCAGAATTGTCGGGGGTTAGATCAAAGACTAGCATGAAATAACCGTGTCCGAACATGTCGTACGTGATTTGATTACCTCTGTCAGCGTGCTTTATTCCAGTACCCGAAAATAATGTATCGTACGCACGTGCCCAATATTTTTTCCCGTAGAAATTACACTCCAAACCTTCCGAAGGAATCTGAACACCGTTTACAAACATTGAAAAATTCTCCAATGAATAATGAGATAAGGCGAACGGATTCCTCATCACACTGCCCGCATATGATTCATTATCTACCATTGCAAAAACGATTGTGTTAGGTATCCGTCCAACAATAGCATTATCGATATTCAAGGTTCGACCTCCGGCAGGTATAGTAAAAGTCTTTAGTTCAGTTCTTTTGTAATGATATTTCGCATTTTTCCCACTTTGTAATATTTTACTATGCGCCACCAATATGGACGGATTGATTTCAAACTGTTGCACGGAAAGAGTAGCGTCGAGAATTTTCAAGACTCCTTCTTCTCCCTCCATGAGATAGAAGGAGGGAGGTGCAAGCATCAACCTAATTCCAACATCGACTCGATCCAGCAATAGTTGCGACTGATTGAACACGTCCACGTGCAATTTACCAAATAGTTCCACCTCGGTGCTATTCTTGAACCATGATTTTCGTTTCGTGTACCCTGCATTGGAAGAATCCGTCTTATCGATATCATTTCCCGTATCTAATTCCCAGCCTACATTACGCAGGTGCGTTCTGCTCGCATCGACCCCATAGTTTAACGCGTTTTCGAAAAAGCTCCTATAGTGGTAATTATCCTCGGATGGTGTGACAAGAGTTCCATTGAAATATACATTACACTGTTCAAAGAGAGAATGGAGAAGATTGTTGACGACTCCCGGCTGATTGGTATCACTATCGGTAAAGTCAGTTAAATTCTTTTTACAGAGTTTCACTTTAAGTCTCAGATAAACGCTATTCAAGTCCTTGTACGCATCTCCAGAATCTTTTATTAGAAATTCGATAACGGATCTATTATCCAACGAAGAGATGGGTTTATATGATACAAGTCGCTTCGAGAGAATGTTCGTCTGTATCGGAGGATTGGGTTGGAATATGTCCAGCGAACTCAGCATGTGCTCACTCATTATGAAAAAATATCACTCAGCGCGACCTTTCCTCGTTTCCGCCTTGTACTCGAATGCTGTTTTTTCTTACCACCAACGGGTTTTATTTTATTTAGCCTTGGACGTTTCACGAACCTCAATCGTCCACCAGTCATACCTTTCAACTTATCCTCGGCCTTGCGTTTCAAGTTCTGCCCCGCCTCGTTTATTCTACTGCGCAGTATATCCTTTACCGGTTTAGTCCCAAGGTCCGCGAGTGCCGCCGCTCCCGCACTCGCTGCTTCCTTACCCACACTTTTCAGTCCGCTGAATAGTAATGGCTTAGCAAAACGCCACAGACCTGCGAGAAAACTTCCAATACCTCGTCCCTTTTGTACCCTGTACGAAGCTCTATACAATGGCCCAATCTCTCCCCCCACCTGCTTCGCATAATAACTGTAATATCGGTCCACCACCGATGCCATCTCGACGCAGAATGATAAACTAACGTGAATTAGTTCTTTTTTATAAAGTGTAACACTATTATAGAGCTTTGCTCACCACTACGAAAAGATATGGGCTCACCGAGTTTATCACTCAGTAGAATTTCGATGCTTTCGATATGGTTCTTCTCAACGGGGAAATAATATATCGGATTGAATGTCTGATATTCACCAATTTTAGTATTCAAGATGCGTACGCATCGACTGAGCGAATCACCCACAAATTGCGGTTTGATTATATCTGTGTAGACATATATGTTGGAAGAGGAGTTTGCTATGATTCCTTTTACCACATCGCTTTTGTTTATTGCATGTGCTTCCTTCGCTGCTAGTATGGATATTATACCTGATATGTCTCCACGAATGTAATTTCTACTAATCGTACTAAAATCCGACAGAGTAGTAATAAATAAATCTCGAAAGGAATTATACGTGCCCGGAAGTAAAGTGTAAGTAACGTTTTTAGCAGTAATTAACACGCCAGGTTCTATACGCTCACTCAATCCTGATACGTTTTCAGCGAATGGAAGATCATCATTATTCGCATTAAAGATTTCCGTTTGTACTGCTATACGTTTCGCTTTATCTAGTTCGAGGAATGGTTTGACAAATGCCTTACCTAGTGATTCGTATGCGCCAGTAGGTACCACAAAGAACGAACCATCTTTTAATGTAATTTTAACGTCGCTAGATTCATACCTCGGTCCTCCTCCTATCTCTCCGCGAACTAATCCCTTTTCATTTCGCGTTCTATTATCTTTAGAAGACGCTTCTTCTTCCTCCAAAGTTCCAGCATCTCCAATTACCTCTCTAACTTCACCAGAAAGAATATGAATAGATGGAAGGGAAATTTCCGCCAGACCTACGTACCAATCATCATTCATCAAATCGATACGATGACTCAATTTTGTTTTGTAGTTAGCTATCGTATTTCTCGGATAGAAATCCCTCGAACTGTCGCTAGGTAGTGTAAGATAAAATTCGTTCATAATGTACGCACGGAGGAGGCAGGAATCCAAGAATTAAATGAGGATGGGTATCCTTCCCACTTGACAAAGTATTCCAATTTAGGTCCACTCCCTTTACGTCTCAAAACTTTTTCTATCCTATATTCCGTCTCGGAGGACACATTCACCTTGACTAGTTCTTCCACATAGAAACTACCCTTTATATCCTCACCGTTAAGGTCCTTCAATTTATATGTCGGTATTGACCTCGATCGATCCACGTCCGCGATTTTGAATATTTCACTAGTATAGTTTGGAGTGTATCCTTTGGTAAATGGAAGTCGCTCCTTACTGATTCTCACATAATCATTCGCGTTCAATTTAAAATCCTTGCTAGTAAGTGGTTTCCTCATGTGACTAGCGATTGAAAATGCATTTTTTGCATTCACTTTGGAGGGTGCGATACCTGTGCTAGAATGAACGCAATTGTTATAACTACTAATGAGTTTTGGGAGCACATCGACATATTTGTAGGTTGTGTATTTCGTGAAATACTTGTACATTTTAGACTTTAGCGTGCGATTGAAACGTTCAACGAGGCTAGCCTTAATGTCCGGATTATTTGTGGTGTAAAACTTTACCCCTCGATTCGAGAGAAAAGTTTTAAATTTACTATTAACAAATTCACCCCCTTTATCGCTCTGAATTTTCAATGGTTTGCGTTCGCGAAATATAGCCTTAAATACTTCAATTATCTCCTCCGGCCTCTTTGTCCTCAAAGCTTTCGCCCACGCAAAACGGGAGAATAGGTCTATTATAGTCATAATGTAACAGCACCCGTTGTTGTATTTTTTCAATCTTCTCAAATCATTCAAATCGCACTGCCAGCACTCATCAATGTAAGTTACGTTATAGTGATTTCTGGGGAACCTTTTCCTCACCGGTTTGTGTCGTGTATATGCCTCTTGAGATTCTAACCACTCACGAATCACCTTTCGGCCTATTCCCGTAGCTTTATATAATTTTTCAACCGATGAAAACCCGGCAGGGTGCTCTGGGCTATTATATATGTTCTCAATCACGTCGTGTCCCAATCCGGACCGTATGTCTTCGGTTTTCTTACGCGCTCGCTTTTTCTCGGAATTTTTCTTGGAGACGGTAGCTGTTGTTTTCTTTCTCGCGATAGGTTTCGTTTTTTTCTCGTTGACGTTACGCTTTCCATTCCCCCTAGCCTTTCGTGTATGCGTCCCCATGTCGAGTCTAAATCTTTATTCAACCTTTTCACTTCTGCCAGAGTTTTTCTCAATGCGGGGATTTCCTCTCTCTCGTCAGCAACTCGTGACCTCGTTGGTGTTTCTACCAAGGACTTGACTATTGGAACGTGTACGGGGGAGTTTATATCTGAGACGGCGTCAAGGTATTTATCGAGTATTCTTTTATACAAATGCCACTTATCAATATCCTTTATACTTTTCTTAACCAACACACCTTTCATTTCCTTGTCCAATGTACTCAACCTAGCCTTTACACGACTTCGATCAAAAACTTCCGGAGTCACGACTAGCATCTTACGCAGGCTCATTTTCCCAGCAGGCTACCGATGACACCGCTTAAAATTGATCCCAGCAATAATGGTAAAAAACCACCTTTTTGTACGAGCAGCGCACGTTTCTTCTTCACACTCGCCCCCCGCACAGCTAACTTTCTCAACGTGTTACGATGCTTGGATAGTTTTTGTTTTAACCTATTATCTATCTTATGGTTCCCGTTAAGTGTATTCAAACAACAATCGCAAATGGCTTTGATCAACTCGTCGTCCGAGGTTTTAACAATCGCAGTGCGAAGTTTTGGTTTTGCCGATTTTAAGACGTGGAGCAAATGTTTATTGTTCTTCAATCTTTTCATCGTGTAGGGACATGTAAACTACAGTTGCCCCGTCTTTAGGAAATATTTTCGTTCTAAAACGAAACCTCTCGTCTGAGTCCTGACCAAGATCCAGAACCAAATAACCGAATGGTTGTTGCGTAACTTGTTTATATACCCTCTCCAATTCCCCCGATTTTTCCGGATACACCTGCCTAGCCAAGTGACCAAATTGCGACCTATCTCTAGGATTCTTAAAGACAACGATATACTTGGAATTTAGCGAGATGTTTCTCGCTTGCGGGTTTTGATAAAAAATATTCTGCGTAATTAGGAAAACCGAAATGTTAAAGTGATGGCTTCCTCTAGTGAACAGTTTAGAGACGTCTTTGCTATAGGCCCCTTCGCTCATTAAATCATCAATCACGTACAACGTTGGCACACCACCAAATTCTTCGAAAGGCGGTATTTCGGTTCGAAATTGAACGGGTATTCTAATGCTTGGTTCACTTCCAGGAGCACAGCACCATACTATTTCACGTATCGGGCTATTCACCATATAATCTAAATTTTCCAAAAACTGCGTGACAAATGTGGTTTTCCCGCAGCCTGAGGGACCCGCGCAAATACAGGTAAATGGATGCTTCCAGGCTAACGTCATGGTTAACACTGAAATTTAGATTAAAAATATCTTTCTTTTATAATTTCAATCGCCGTTAAAAGCATCATTATGCGTTCGTTTTCGTGGAATTTTATAGTGACCCCACGCAAACGTTTTTATCCCGTCTTCACAAAGGTATCGCTTATCGTCGGATGCATTCAGCGTGACTTTATTCATCTCCATGGTGTAAATATTATGCATTTTACTCCGTATCACGTTCATTTTTCGAAATACCACCGAGTTCTCCCGGAGACATTGTACATAGTCGTTAAATTTTAAACCTTTTTCCTTAACAACTTTCGTTATTCCTTTTGCTTTCTTCTTTTCTTTACCTCCCTCTACCTTGAACGAATAAAGTTTACTACGTAATCCGACAAAATGTGTCATTAGGTTTCCATCGCATTCGTCCTTGAATTTACCAATTACTTTTTTATTTTGTTCAGAAAAGCAAAAGTGATCCTTTGGATAATTCGACGTGTCAAATGCATCTAGGTTCCCCAGAAAATCCCTATACACATCATCCGTTTTTATTTCATATATGAAGCTATCAGTATCGGTGTAGGCGAGGGATATATTTTACCCGTATTTCGGAAGCATTGTTCTATAATGAAAGTTATACATTAAAGTCTTACTCAAGTCCAAGACACAGAAACCTATATATATAGGTTTATTCATTTTTATGACTGCCTTCCGCATGTGAATGGCAACTAAACACTCGTGAAAAATCGTCCTATCCAGAAATGTTGACTTATTAATTAGTTTTTGTAGTCTTTTTTCGTTTACCACTAATTCCATATTCATACGTTTCCTCACGTTCTCCATTGTTTTCCCAAATACTGCATTGTTCATCAGTTTATAGAAATCCTTCTCAAAATCATTGACTGCCATTTTTCTTTTCTCAGTGTTCAAATCAATATAGGTCTTTAACCAAGGTGATTGACTAAACCTGATTACTCTATGCACCTTCTTCAGCACCAGTCCTAGTTCTAAAGCTTGTTTCAAGTTTACGTAATGAATTACATATTTACTCTTATTTTCGAGAGTTGTTAGCAGTTTTTTATGTTTACCGCCAGGTGGTGTCTTGTTTTCCGGGCAAAGAGGGAGATCTGAATGTGTATCGTGTAGCCTATGTGGGTACTCAAGATCAACTTCGAGAATATATCCAGTTTCACTGTCTTCGGGAACATTTTCAACGTTTAAATCATCAATTTCTGCCTGTGTTAACCATCGAAATTTACCGTAGGGAAGGGGTCTCGAAAGGGTCCACCCATAGAGATTGTTAGCGTCTAGATATGTCAAATAGGTTGGACCTGAATCTGGGTCATGACTTGACATGTATCTATTGTTCGATTCGCAGTACCTTTTACAGCATTGTGAAATTCCTCCTCGGATGCCGTTTTCAATCATTAGTATCATGTCGTAGTCAGTCAAAAGCTCTAGTTCTATTTCAGTGTATTTGAGCATTGCATCAAAAGTTAAACCTGGAGCAGTATAATACCACGCAGGATCTAGTTTATACGCGCTGTAGCATACGTCACGAAAATTTTCAAAAACATCAGCTAAAAGGGTCACGTCGCTTTTCAGATAGACATCGCTGTAATCGCCGAGTGTTTCACATTCAAATGCGTCCCAAACATTTTCTGCATGCTGATAATCTTCGTCAGATACATATTCATCGGTCAGTCTGTTGTAAAAATTCTCCTTTTCCGGGAGCAAGGTTTCATCGAGTTTATTCAACGAATCAGTGTAATCATAGGGATAAACCCCCTTTCGTGTAACTAAATTTGTCTTTTCACCGAATATTGTGCTTGTGCATTTAAACTCTGTTAAATTGGCAACCAATGAAGCTAGAGAGGTAGGCATGAATCTAAACGTGTCAACAAACCGAATTTTGAAATTTTCCGTGATAGACTTAGAAAAAGATATATATTTTTCTTCAGAATTTGGAATTATAAATATTTCCCTGTCATCATAGTTAAGCTCTCGTACGATGAAATGCCCATCATATGATGAGAGGTTATGAATAAAGATTGGAAGGAAATTCGGCATTTTATATTGAATGTTACAAAAATAGTGCGCAGGTCCTCTATACTTTCCTGTCAAATGATCATGGTCTCTAACTTTATTCTCCTTCAATTCTTTACCACAAATGTGACATGCGTTTGCAGTTTCAAAATCTGAGTCTTCCTCTGGAGTGAGAGGATTCATTGGAATAATATTTTTGTAAAGTTTACAAACTTTTTCAGCCTCTTCTTTCATCCGTAAAATGAATACCCTAGCAGCATTGGGACCTCGGTACAGGTATGGGTCCTCGCATCCCTCAGGTCCCACTACGATGTAACTAAAGCTGAATGGGGTATGTCTCTGCATTAAATTAGTATAAGATGAGTAAGGATAAGGCTCGCAGGTACTAATATTTTCCAGAAGACATTCAAAGTCAGCGTAAATGACAAAAGGTACCCGAAAAGAATAATTTAAGTTTGTGAATTGTAAACTTTTATTGTCCTCGTCAGGTTGAATGATTTTACTCGGCTCGCCTGTACCTTTACATAGCTGTTGATGCTCTTCTAGCCTGTGCTTACTCCGGTAATGTGTGAGGCAGCGTTTGCAAGTGAATATTCTATTAGAATGCTTCGTAATTTGGGAGTGAATCAATTTATCAAAATTCCTAATCCAACAATAGTGAGCGGTTGTTTCGTTGCTAATGTAAAGGAGGTCGCGATGATCCTCGAGCTCATGATCTACAATTTTTAGTGGGTACACGAGGTTCTTATCTGTCAGACCAAAAACGTTGATTGAAATATTATTGACACGTTCGAATTTGGGAATATCTTTCAGCTCCACCGGGTACGCGATGCAGTCCCAATTGTAACCCATATGGCATGCTCGTGTCTTATACTGGGAAACTCTTTGAGGATCCTTATCGATATTTTTGGCCCAAATGGCATACTTAAAGCAGTATTGATCATCATTTCTGATATTGATAACGGATTTAGTATTCCTAATTTTTATAGGCAGCTCAATGAATGTTGATCCTCGAAATGGCGTGTACTTGTTTATTCGCAGTTCTAAACCTAGCACATTTGATAAGGCCCATCCTGAACCTTTAGCTTGAAATTCGGACTTTTCTATTAAAAGTTTAGAAAATGTCTCATTGATTACTTCCTCAATTTCATCTGCTAACAATAACCTGCGATTGTTGGTTTTGAAGGAAGCGTTCATTTCATCCCTCTCACCCTTTTTGAATTTGCAAATTAAAACAAGATTGAATTTAATGGCACTATTTTCCACTATTTGATCATTTATCTTTTCGATCAACTGAGTTTTGATGTTATTGAGAAATGAGATCACGTCCTGTTCACCATCTTCCACGGGAGTAATCCAAAATGTTTTCAGTCTGGAACGAATAGCTGATTCAATTTCATTGAATCCTCTCCCTATTTGCTCGTTGATTTTAATCCGGTGCGCGTTGGTATTCTCATGAGGCATAGCCTCGTCAATGTCATAGAAGATTTCACAGTAAGTGCAAAATTTTCTTCCCTTTGCCTTATCCAGCGCATTTTTCATTCGATTATACGTCCCCATATCAGAAATGTTATCGTCATCAAACACTATTTTCATATATATGTCACTTAATGCCTGTTCTAATTCTTCCGAATTGTGATAGCTACCAGCATTGTAATTTTCTAGAATTTCTTGGATAGAGGGCATGATTAAAGGTTCTTTGAGCTGTTGCTGAAATAAAATAAAAAAATGATACGTATGAAAAAATACATTTTCATCTCATTACATTAAGTGCAGGATCTAGAGGTAGAAAAACCTCGTAACGAATATCATCTACTTCATAACCCCGTTCGAACAGAAACTCGTATTCTTCTGCAATAGTATATTGCTCAATATGATTAAACGTAGTGCGAGGTATTGAATCGGATAAATGGTACAAGATTATGTCAACTTTACTCTGCAAACAATGTCTAAATGAGATACCCGGTGATTGTCTCTTCTCCGTCTTAACGAATGCGCTTTGAACAATATATTTTGATAACTTTAATAATGATATTTTATATAGTGAATTTACGTTAGACATTGCTGTATATATATTACTACTTCTGATTAGTTAACAAACTATGCAATCCTATTGATAAAATCAATTATATATGAATTTCTTTTAGGTATTGCATATACCCTAAGAAATTAATGCGATTATTAATGATATGTACTTACTCCTGACGTCAATGAATACAGCTGATGATTCGGGAGGTGAAATCGGTCCGTAATAGCTCTCTAAGCTGCTCTGGAGGAAATGGAAACTTAACTCTCAGAAGTGGAGTTTTATAGAAATAAAAGCTAATTCCCTCAGCGGAACACCCGTGCAAGAAGGCCACCTAGTTAGAATCAAGTAATGTCATCATCTGTGCATGTGCTGGTCTGGATGTGGATGGAATTAACTAGTTCAACCATTTGAATTATCCACCGACGCAACCTAAGCATGTGCCAAGGTTTGCGGAGTTGGCAGCTTCTACTGAAAAAATGCAATGCTCAATGCCGAACATCCGCGCAAGAAGGTTACCTAGTTGAAATCAAGTAATTTCATCATCTACGCATGTGCTTGGATGGAATTGACTAGTTCAGGTATTTCCTTTCAATTATCCTTCGACGCAACCTGAGCATGTGCCAAGGTCTTTGGAGTTGGCAGCTTCTACTGAAAAAATGCAATGCTCAATGCCGAACATCCGAGGACATGCAAGGAGTTGTTATTGAAAGAGATTAAGGAGGATGAGGAATCTCTCAAGGATGTTGGGATATGTTCAACGAGTGAGGTCAGCGGAGTGAAAAAAAACCCACTCCACTATCCGATCTTGCTTAATGCAACCTCCTCCTCTAACTTCCTAGTTTTAGCACGTAGCATGATGCTCTACAGAAGCGTTCCTGTATATAAACCCTCAGCTTTGAGTCTCCATCATTCAACACCTGGCAGAGATCTACTACCGTCGCTATTATCCGCTCTCCTCTGATCATCGCCGCTCATTGCCGAATTGCCGAATTGCACCATATTCCAGTCTTGTCACCACTCCTGCACCAAAAATCATAATCATGGAGGCTACTACTTCTGCTTCTGGGTAATTATGACTTAGAGATAATTACCATTATTTTAAATGTTATTTGAATATGGTTGAGGAGGGGTCTTAAATATATATATTTATCATATTAAAATTTTCAGAATTTCCATCATCATTAGGAAACTACACCCGTTTGCAAGTACCCCTATGCCATGCTATGAATGCCCTGCTGGATATGATATTAGTGCTGTCCAGTGGGATATAATTCCTAAGCGGGGGCGGGCTTTAATACCTTGCGGATTCTCCCTTGAAATCCCCAAAGGATTTTACGGGAGACTCGCATCCCGCTCTAGTCTTTCGCTGAGGTATGGGATAGAAGTTGGGGCGGGTGTAATTGATCCTGATTATAGGGGGGAAATTAAGGTTCTCCTCTATAACCATAGTGATGAGGATTTTTTGGTGAGAAGAGGAGCTAGAATATGTCAAATCATCCTTGAAAGAATCGCTACAGATGTTTCATTTGTAGTGTCTGATGACGTTACCTCTAATAGTAACCGAGGACAGGGTGGTTTTGGCAGTTCTAATCACCCTCCAGTTAATTGATGTGAGTAACGATTAATATATATATATAAACATATGATTTATTGTATACAAAGTTTTCGTTTTTACCTTTGTAGGATGGAGTCCACCCCCTCAACCACGACGCTTAACAGCACCCCCACTGTCAGCGTCACCACCTCCACCTCAACGTCACCCGAAGCGTTGACCTCTTCATCAACTTCTGTGGTAGCTTTTTTAACTGGTTATATCAAATTTTAATAATGCTCGAAGTGTAATTAATATCTACTGACGGTACCTATTTTTATTCTGGCAGGCTAGCATCCGGGAAAGATTCTTTCGGTTGCAGGAGGAGGGGTCATTTCTGAAGAAGGAGGATTTGGAGGAGGAAACCCGCTACCGGGTGGAGAAGGTGGAGATGATGACCACCCGATTCGGGGAGGGGGTGGTGGCGACAATCTTTTTTCGGGGGAGGGAGAAGAAACTTTTTCTCCCCCGAATGTTTACAATGACGGTGGGGGAGGTTATGATTTATAATTATAGCCAAGAAAAGTTTTTTATATGTAAAAAAAATAATCAAATAAAAATTATTTGAAACAAAATGTTCGTTTTAATATATATGAATTTCCACAATTTTGTATCCCTATTCCTTAGAGAAAACATTATATATTTGGTCCACCTATTTGGTATATCAAAGTTTTAGAAATTGGGAATGTTATACCCTTATGTCTGGTATCGTACAGAATTTTAAAAATGGTACCTCAATTAGGGATTTTTCCATACCCTTAGTTTTCCAAGGGTAAACACTTATAATTTTACGGGTAATTCAATGCGGAATAGATAACTAAATTTTCCCTGATAAACTTTCAAATTTAAACCATATTTTTATCTAGAGGGTTTTTTGTAAACGCCACCGCCTAATTCTTATCCTTTCTTTTAGGAATAGTGACCTACCTATTTGGTATATCAAACTTTTAGAAATTGGGAATAGTAAACACTTATGCTCCGTATCATATAGCATTTTGAAAAGGGTACTTCAGTCGGAGATTTTACTATACCCTTATTACCCTAGGGTGAACCCTAATATTTTTACGATTAATTCCACGCGGAATCGGTAGCCAGCTGTTTTCTGATAAACATTCAAATTTAAATCATATTTTTATCTCTTCAAACAACGGAGTTATTGAGCATAATTCCCGAAAATTTCGGCTTTTTTGGCCATAGGGCCAAAACCACTGGTCCGATCGGTCTGAAAGTTCTGGAAAATACTCAGTACGATAGTACTGAGTACCCCCACGGTGCTCAACCCGCTAAGGGGTACATAGGGGGTGTCCTTTCGACAATGATATTCCCGTACCCTGAAAACCCTTGGATACCCTGGAAAGGGTCTCCGGTTTTCTCGCCGGGAATCGAAGGCGGGCATTGAGAGTGACCCATCTTCACATTTGCTCGCTTCTAGAGCGTATAGAAAAAATGAAAAAAAATCCGAAAAGCCAATTTGGCTAACGGGTCATACTTACCCCCACAGCTTTTGGTGTTAGCCCCACGGAGGAAGATCTCATCTGGAACCCTACACGATGATTAGGTGGGCCTATAGACCGGGACTATTTCCCGATCTGCTGGCGACCTAACGCCGATCCGTCCCCTTTATATACTGCGTAGAAAGTGTGGTGGAAAGGGAAAAAGCTAAGGGGTGAGGGATGGGCGTTTCCCGGTTAACGCAATTCTACTCTCTCTTCATGCCCTCCGCTTTAAATGTCAATTTCCGAATAGGAGAAGGAGACTGATTAATAGGTATAGAATGAGAGAATAGCAAAGCGGAATTGAAGAGAAATAGCGGGAATTTCAAAAAATTAGGTCTTGAGAACTTTAATTAATTTTTACGGGCTTATTTAAAGTGCTATCAAAAAAATTATAAGGACCTTTTTAACATATAATCACGTTGTCTTTCCATTATTTTTGTTTATTTGTTGTTATCGTTATTATTAAACGAGATATTTGATAAAATCTATCTGAAGTATAATTAGCTCTTCTTTCACTTGGCACCGTTTGTTGTACTCTACAATTGATAGTTCTGGAGATATAAGAGGCGATGGCCTTGGGTCATGATTTTTCCTGCATGGGTTGGGTTGACGTTATACAACTAGATTGCATATGAAGGAAAAATGCTCCCTCCCCCCTCTTTCACGTGACGTTATTTGTTTTTCTCTACGACCGATAGTTGTTGATGTATCCGGGTTTGAGTTTCAAGGTGAAACTTGCGCCAGGATGATTTTTCCTGCGTGGGTTGGGTTGACGTGATGCAATTATATTGCCTGTGAAGGATAAATGCCCCCCTCTTTCACGTGACGTCATTTGTTTTTCTCTGCGACCGATAGTTCCGGGTTGGAATGTCAAGGTCAAACCTGCGCCAGGACAAACATTTTCCCCCTACTTATATGTAACCCTTCCAGGATGTGTTTGTTTTAAGTCGGGGTAATGCGTTTTCTGAGGAAGAAAGGAAGTCTTTGTTGTTCTCTGAGGGAAACTAACGTCTTTAAGGAGGTGGCGATAATATCTCCAGTGGGGAGATAATTACGCCACGTGTGAGTTGAATCCGAGAGTTCAGACGTACTATATAATTGATTAACTCTTATTTTTAAAGGGTATTTCCTCTATTTGTATTATGTATATGTATATATATATATATATATTATTTATTATTAGCTAATCTACCCGTTAAGGTAGGTTTTTGAATAGTCACAGCTACCAAATAACACATTTTATGACTCCCACCAAAACACAAAATCCAGCGTCCTACTCTATATCAGGTCCATCTTCATCTTTGAGTACTTTCTACCTCCCTTCTCTCCTGTCCAAGACATCCCTATCTCCTGTTCCTTCCCTTTCCTTGCTTGCCATTAACATTCTCCCCTCAATTAAAGTCTTCAAAATCTCACTACAACTGGTCAATACCCCCTTTATCCATCTTTCATCTGCCTCCTTAGTAATATCTCCCAACAAACCCCCCTCTTCGCCTTTAACCATACAAAGTACTTCATCATTTGTTTTCTTCTTTGTCCATTTCACCTTCTCAGTTCTTCTCCACACCCACATTATATCTACAATAGCCTCCAGTCTAGTACGTCTATCCTCCTGCTTCAATGACCGCGTTTCCATAGCCACACATAGAATTATCTTCCAAATTTTTTACTTCCCGATAGTTTTTAAAAATCTTTTCGTAATAAATTGCGCAATATGAATATCGCCTTTCATTTGTTATAACTTCCAATGTACTCGCACTGCGTCTCTTCCAACAATTGCATCCTATTTTGCAATCCAGAGAAACAAAAACGCATCATTAACCGCAATTATTTTCACATGAAATTTTAATTTTTTACTATGTGATTTATTTATCTAGGCGCAACAGAATTGAACAGAATTGAACACTAAACCATTATTATTATTCTAGCCGTAATGAACTCTGAACCAAGGATTTTAAATCACAAAAAAATCGTTTGAAAATAATTGAAAACAATTTTGATACGATATTTTTTTTTAATAACTTTTAAAACCTAAAAAAAAAGGCTTAAAAAAATTGTATTAACCTAAATGTCTTCTTTTTTATCTGTTAAATGCCGCTATAAGCCATTTTAGTAGTAGTTAACCTTTTTTTAATTCTTTTGAAAGCTTAAAAAATTGTGGTTTCCTCATTAAAAACATTATATTAACTCCGATGGTTTAAATGTGTTGTACGCCTACTGCCACACACCTTACCATGGTGTCCTACATGTCTAATTGTAACTTGTAGTTTGATTCATTTGGTAATCTTGTAAAAACACCCTCCTTTCTTATTCACCCTACTTCGATGCTTTCTACGATTTCTATTAAACTATCTTATTAGTGATGCTTAAAATCCTCACTGTTGAAGATCTATTCTTTATCTAGACGAATATATATTTATTATGGATCTTATTCACATTTAACCCCAGAAAACGAGCCAAATATAATGTCGGTTCCAATTCACAATAGTGTACTACTGGTTACCACATTAGTTGTTCGTTGTCAGGGAGTTTGTATATATATATATATATATATATATATATATATATATATATATATATATATGTGTATATATATATATATATATATATATATATATATTCCCACGAAGCTTAAGTTGTTCTCAGGATTATAAACAAAAGGATAGAGAGTAGGGCAAATGATTAATTAGGGGATGATCAGTTTATGGGTTTAGGAAGGGGAGAGGTACGTATTTGATGCCATTGCAGTAATGAGGTAATTAATCGAGAGGAATATAGAACACAATCAATCATAATATCATTATTATCATTTATTTTATCGCCTCCACTCTCATTTGTCCGACGACGCGCTCGCCCCTCGACTCGCATTGATGGATGAATGATACCATTGGGTTTTTTTAAAGGAATTCTTTGTAGCTTTTTTTCACGTTAAAAAAAATTGTTTTCCACTCCGGAAAAAAAATGTGATAATAACTCGGGTTTTTTGTCTATAAAATTCTATAAAAACCTCTCAGTTCTTAAAAAAGATACTCAACAATGATCTTAGCCATAGTTTGTTTAAAAGCCATCCTTAGCAACGATGAAAATGTTGAAAAAATGCAAAAATGGTCCGTGATTGTGGTTTTTCACGATAAAAATGAGGCACTTATCTAAAAAATATATGGCGTCACAATGAAATCACGAAGGTCACTTTTATAATAGACCCGTCAGACCGCTCGGATCAAACTGACGATTGGTTGCTTTGGAAGGCCCGACCTCTCACCACATTTTCCCACTGGTTTTACCTCGCTGCCATGGACAGTCGCGTCACAACGAAATCACGCCCATTACTTTTATAATGGCTAATGCTAATGAAACCGACCGTGTATCGCGGGGGCTGATAGTGAACGGGGTTTCGGTTTTCTGTTCGTCCGACGATGAGGTCGCGCCTCTACTCGCAATTGTCCGACGACGCGCTCGCGCTTCGATTCTCATTTGTCGGACGACGAGAAATTATGAGTAAAAGTAATTACAACGGTGCAAATTAACCATTATTACGGAAAAAGCTCGATGATAAGGTAAAATAAATTGTATATTGTAATGCAGAAAACCCATTTAAATAGATTTGAAAAGTTAATTTCGTGTTAAAAAACGCTCAGGACAAGGGGAATGTAATAGAGTGGCGAGTGACGTCACGAGGGGCGGAGAGATCGTCGCGAAAGGGAAAAGAAGGCACTCGAACACCCGAAGGGATGGAACACGGAGTACTCAAATACTCCACCAGAGGCAGAGCAATCAGTACCCAAACATTACACCACCGTAAGTCAGCGCTATCGGACTCCGGATTAACTACGTGGACACAACTAGGAATACGAATGTCAATTTGAATTTAAACAATTCCTAAAATGTTATTTTAAGCACTTTCCCTAATTATTCCAAAAATATGCATGAATGGGCCATCAAATTCAGAACTTCCCATCACTTATAAGAAAATGGAAATAACAAGCACAAATCTATTGGGAAATTCTTTATAGGCGTAAATTTCGATTTTTGCGAAAATTAAAAAAATGACATATTTCGCGAAAATATTGACAGAAAGTACATTCTCAGAAATAAAAGGGAACGATTTTTTAGTATAGAAAACAATAAAACCTAATGTCATTAAATCATGACAATGATGTGTGAATTTTCACACGCCGTATAGGGCTTAGTACTGGGTGATCTCTACCATCACCTACTAAACCGACCTTCGGGTTGATTACCGTGTTTATGGTTTATATATATATGTATATATATATATATATACACGCGATACGGCGCTTAATTGTGGATTGTTTTCATTCATAATTCCCCGACGCATTGTAGTTCAACTGGAGATATCGTTCGGCGTTCAATTTCATTACGTTTTCATTATTTTTCTCGTGTGTGTTTTTGTGGTATCTGTGGTCCTCTGAGATGGCTCTAACTACACCTGGAATCAATACAATAGGTAAACTAACTTAAGCAAATCATATCTTTTATTTAAAATGGAAATTTTCCCAGCGAAAGGCCAATTTTTTAAGAGTATGCAAAAAAAACGTATTTTCTTGTATAAAAAATTCTCCCATTCGCCGTTCATCTCAAGGAAACCAATTTAAATTAAAAATTCAGAAGCCATTCTTTTAGTTTAATTCATTTTTTGCACCGAAACACAAAAAATTAAGCCTGATAGATTCATATTTCGTTTAGACAGATTCTTCAGCTGTTGTAGATGGGATAGGGAACTGGACTCAAATAGGGAATAGAGTGGAGAGTATATCTATCAAATTCAACAGAGATTATTATGAAAACATATCAGTTTAAGGGAAACAACTTTGTACTAGGGAATTCCTTCAAGATTAGGGTAAGGATAAGAAAGGTTTCAATTTCCACTTAAAGAAATAATAGAGCCATGGTTTCCGAGATTCGCACAAACATGTGGTTTTATAGATTTAGTAAATCTCAATCCTGGCTTGCTTGGTCTATAGGATTTAGGAGTATTTTAGGATGATAAGGAAATAAGATATGATTAGGATTTGGTCAGAATAAGACATTTTTTTATTCAATCAGAAATATTGAAGCATTGATAAATTATTTCCGAGGTCAAATCCAGTTAATTCAATGCACCGTCCGTTCCCAACTCACTCTTGACCTGTATACCCTCAATTTAAGAACTTAACTTAAGAACTTGAACTTAAAATTGCTTTGTTTAAAGTTTTTTTGTTTATGACAAAGAGGAAAAGTATCCATTAATATTGCGTATAACGGCATTCTCTTGTTTGAGGAATCAATGTTTTGGGCGTTTCTAAGGCTTTCGTTCCATTTTTCGAATGATTTACTACTCTCAATTAACCAATGAAAAGTGCCAATTCCCCCACCCCTGCCTAATTGACATCAAGTGTGTCTTTCTAATTTGAAACAAGTCTAACATTTGTGATTCCTTGGTCTTGATTGTTGTTCATTGTCGGCAATAAAACCAAAAGAGACCTATGAAGCCCTGTCAAAATCGATAAAAACAACAAAAAATGCTTTGTTTAAAGTTTTTTTGTTTATGACAAAGAGGAAAGGTATCCATTAATATTGCGTATAACGGCATTCTTTTGTTTGAGGAATCAATGTTTTGGGCGTTTCTAAGGCTTTCGTTCCATTTTTCGAATGATTTACTACTCTCAATTAACCAATGAAAAGTGCCAATCCCCCCACCCCTGCCTAATTCACTTCAAGTGTGTCTTTCTAAATTGAAACAAGTCTAACATATGTGAATTCTTGGTCTTGATTGTTGTTCATTGTCGACAATAAAACCAAAAGAGACCTATGAAGCCCTGTCAAAATCGATAAAAACAACAAAAAATGCTTTGTTTAAAGTTTTTTTGTTTATGACAAAGAGGAAAAGTATCCATTAATATTGCGTATAACGGCATTCTCTTGTTTGAGGAATCAATGTTTTGGGCGTTTCTAAGGCTTTCGTTCCATTTTTCGAATGATTTATTACTCTCAATTAACCAATGAAAAGTGCCAATTCCCCCCCCCCTGCCTAATTCACTTCAAGTGTGTCTTTCTAAATTGAAACAAGTCTAACATATGTGAATCCTTGGTCTTGATTGTTGTTCATTGTCGACAATAAAACCAAAAGAGACCTATGAAGCCCTGTCAAAATCGATAAAAACAACAAAAAATGCTTTGTTTAAAGTTTTTTTGTTTATGACAAAGAGGAAAAGTATCCATTAATATTGCGTATAACGGCATTCTCTTGTTTGAGGAATCAATGTTTTGGGCGTTTCTAAGGCTTTCGTTCCATTTTTCGAATGATTTACTACTCTCAATTAACCAATGAAAAGTGCCAATTCCCCCACCCCTGCCTAATTCACTTCAAGTGTGTCTTTCTAAATTGAAACAAGTCTAACATATGTGAATCCTTGGTCTTGATTGTTGTTCATTGTCGACAATAAAACCAAAAGAGACCTATGAAGCCCTGTCAAAATCGATAAAAACAACAAAAAATGCTTTGTTTAAAGTTTTTTTGTTTATGACAAAGAGGAAAAGTATCCATTAATATTGCGTATAACGGCATTCTCTTGTTTGAGGAATCAATGTTTTGGGCGTTCCTAAGGCTTTCGTTCCATTTTTCGAATGATTTACTACTCTCAATTAACCAATGAAAAGTGCCAATTCCCCCACCCCTGCCTAATTCACTTCAAGTGTGTCTTTCTAAATTGAAACAAGTCTAACATTTGTGAATCCTTGGTCTTGATTGTTGTTCATTGTCGACAATAAAACCAAAAGAGACCTATGAAGCCCTGTCAAAATCGATAAAAACAACAAAAAATGCTTTGTTTAAAGTTTTTTTGTTTATGACAAAGAGGAAAAGTATCCATTAATATTGCGTATAACGGCATTCTCTTGTTTGAGGAATCAATGTTTTGGGCGTTCCTAAGGCTTTCGTTCCATTTTTCGAATGATTTACTACTCTTAATTAACCAATGAAAAGTGCCAATTCCCCCACCCCTGCCTAATTCACTTCAAGTGTGTCTTTCTAAATTGAAACAAGTCTAACATTTGTGAATCCTTGGTCTTGATTGTTGTTCATTGTCGACAATAAAACCAAAAGAGACCTATGAAGCCCTGTCAAAATCGATAAAAACAACAAAAAATGCTTTGTTTAAAGTTTTTTTGTTTATGACAAAGAGGAAAAGTATCCATTAATATTGCGTATAACGGCATTCTCTTGTTTGAGGAATCAATGTTTTGGGCGTTCCTAAGGCTTTCGTTCCATTTTTCGAATGATTTACTACTCTCAATTAACCAATGAAAAGTGCCAATTCCCCCACCCCTGCCTAATTCACTTCAAGTGTGTCTTTCTAAATTGAAACAAGTCTAACATATGTGAATCCTTGGTCTTGATTGTTGTTCATTGTCGACAATAAAACCAAAAGAGACCTATGAAGCCCTGTCAAAATCGATAAAAACAACAAAAAATGCTTTGTTTAAAGTTTTTTTGTTTATGACAAAGAGGAAAAGTATCCATTAATATTGCGTATAACGGCATTCTCTTGTTTGAGGAATCAATGTTTTGGGCGTTCCTAAGGCTTTCGTTCCATTTTTCGAATGATTTACTACTCTCAATTAACCAATGAAAAGTGCCAATTCCCCCACCCCTGCCTAATTCACTTCAAGTGTGTCTTTCTAAATTGAAACAAGTCTAACATTTGTGAATCCTTGGTCTTGATTGTTGTTCATTGTCGACAATAAAACCAAAAGAGACCTATGAAGCCCTGTCAAAATCGATAAAAACAACAAAAAATGCTTTGTTTAAAGTTTTTTTGTTTATGACAAAGAGGAAAAGTATCCATTAATATTGCGTATAACGGCATTCTCTTGTTTGAGGAATCAATGTTTTGGGCGTTCCTAAGGCTTTCGTTCCATTTTTCGAATGATTTACTACTCTCAATTAACCAATGAAAAGTGCCAATTCCCCCACCCCTGCCTAATTCACTTCAAGTGTGTCTTTCTAAATTGAAACAAGTCTAACATATGTGAATCCTTGGTCTTGATTGTTGTTCATTGTCGACAATAAAACCAAAAGAGACCTATGAAGCCCTGTCAAAATCGATAAAAACAACAAAAAATGCTTTGTTTAAAGTTTTTTTGTTTATGACAAAGAGGAAAAGTATCCATTAATATTGCGTATAACGGCATTCTCTTGTTTGAGGAATCAATGTTTTGGGCGTTCCTAAGGCTTTCGTTCCATTTTTCGAATGATTTACTACTCTCAATTAACCAATGAAAAGTGCCAATTCCCCCACCCCTGCCTAATTCACTTCAAGTGTGTCTTTCTAAATTGAAACAAGTCTAACATTTGTGAATCCTTGGTCTTGATTGTTGTTCATTGTCGACAATAAAACCAAAAGAGACCTATGAAGCCCTGTCAAAATCGATAAAAACAACAAAAAATGCTTTGTTTAAAGTTTTTTTGTTTATGACAAAGAGGAAAAGTATCCATTAATATTGCGTATAACGGCATTCTCTTGTTTGAGGAATCAATGTTTTGGGCGTTCCTAAGGCTTTCGTTCCATTTTTCGAATGATTTACTACTCTCAATTAACCAATGAAAAGTGCCAATTCCCCCACCCCTGCCTAATTCACTTCAAGTGTGTCTTTCTAAATTGAAACAAGTCTAACATATGTGAATCCTTGGTCTTGATTGTTGTTCATTGTCGACAATAAAACCAAAAGAGACCTATGAAGCCCTGTCAAAATCGATAAAAACAACAAAAAATGCTTTGTTTAAAGTTTTTTTGTTTATGACAAAGAGGAAAAGTATCCATTAATATTGCGTATAACGGCATTCTCTTGTTTGAGGAATCAATGTTTTGGGCGTTCCTAAGGCTTTCGTTCCATTTTTCGAATGATTTACTACTCTCAATTAACCAATGAAAAGTGCCAATTCCCCCACCCCTGCCTAATTCACTTCAAGTGTGTCTTTCTAAATTGAAACAAGTCTAACATTTGTGAATCCTTGGTCTTGATTGTTGTTCATTGTCGACAATAAAACCAAAAGAGACCTATGAAGCCCTGTCAAAATCGATAAAAACAACAAAAAATGCTTTGTTTAAAGTTTTTTTGTTTATGACAAAGAGGAAAAGTATCCATTAATATTGCGTATAACGGCATTCTCTTGTTTGAGGAATCAATGTTTTGGGCGTTTCTAAGGCTTTCGTTCCATTTTTCGAATGATTTACTACTCTCAATTAACCAATGAAAAGTGCCAATTCCCCCCCCCTGCCTAATTCACTTCAAGTGTGTCTTTCTAAATTGAAACAAGTCTAACATATGTGAATCCTTGGTCTTGATTGTTGTTCATTGTCGACAATAAAACCAAAAGAGACCTATGAAGCCCTGTCAAAATCGATAAAAACAACAAAAAATGCTTTGTTTAAAGTTTTTTTGTTTATGACAAAGAGGAAAAGTATCCATTAATATTGCGTATAACGGCATTCTCTTGTTTGAGGAATCAATGTTTTGGGCGTTTCTAAGGCTTTCGTTCCATTTTTCGAATGATTTACTACTCTCAATTAACCAATGAAAAGTTCCAATTCCCCCCCCCTGCCTAATTCACTTCAAGTGTGTCTTTCTAAATTGAAACAAGTCTAACATATGTGAATCCTTGGTCTTGATTGTTGTTCATTGTCGACAATAAAACCAAAAGAGACCTATGAAGCCCTGTCAAAATCGATAAAAACAACAAAAAATGCTTTGTTTAAAGTTTTTTTGTTTATGACAAAGAGGAAAAGTATCCATTAATATTGCGTATAACGGCATTCTCTTGTTTGTGGAATCAATGTTTTGGGCGTTTCTAAGGCTTTCGTTCCATTTTTCGAATGATTTACTACTCTCAATTAACCAATGAAAAGTTCCAATTCCCCCCCCCCTGCCTAATTCACTTCAAGTGTGTCTTTCTAAATTGAAACAAGTCTAACATATGTGAATCCTTGGTCTTGATTGTTGTTCATTGTCGACAATAAAACCAAAAGAGACCTATGAAACCCTGTCAAAATCGATAAAAACAACAAAAAATGCTTTGTTTAAAGTTTTTTTGTTTATGACAAAGAGGAAAAGTATCCATTAATATTGCGTATAACGGCATTCTCTTGTTTGAGGAATCAATGTTTTGGGCGTTTCTAAGGCTTTCGTTCCATTTTTCGAATGATTTACTACTCTCAATTAACCAATGAAAAGTTCCAATTCCCCCCCCCCTGCCTAATTCACTTCAAGTGTGTCTTTCTAAATTGAAACAAGTCTAACATATGTGAATCCTTGGTCTTGATTGTTGTTCATTGTCGACAATAAAACCAAAAGAGACCTATGAAGCCCTGTCAAAATCGATAAAAACAACAAAAAATGCTTTGTTTAAAGTTTTTTTGTTTATGACAAAGAGGAAAAGTATCCATTAATATTGCGTATAACGGCATTCTTTTGTTTGTGGAATCAATGTTTTGGGCGTTTCTAAGGCTTTCGTTCCATTTTTCGAATGATTTACTACTCTCAATTAACCAATGAAAAGTTCCAATTCCCCCCCCCCCTGCCTAATTCACTTCAAGTGTGTCTTTCTAAATTGAAACAAGTCTAACATATGTGAATCCTTGGTCTTGATTGTTGTTCATTGTCGACAATAAAACCAAAAGAGACCTATGAAGCCCTGTCAAAATCGATAAAAACAACAAAAAATGCTTTGTTTAAAGTTTTTTTGTTTATGACAAAGAGGAAAAGTATCCATTAATATTGCGTATAACGGCATTCTCTTGTTTGAGGAATCAATGTTTTGGGCGTTTCTAAGGCTTTCGTTCCATTTTTCGAATGATTTACTACTCTCAATTAACCAATGAAAAGTTCCAATTCCCCCCCCCCTGCCTAATTCACTTCAAGTGTGTCTTTCTAAATTGAAACAAGTCTAACATATATGAATCCTTGGTCTTGATTGTTGTTCATTGTCGACAATAAAACCAAAAGAGACCTATGAAGCCCTGTCAAAATCGATAAAAACAACAAAAAATGCTTTGTTTAAAGTTTTTTTGTTTATGACAAAGAGGAAAAGTATCCATTAATATTGCGTATAACGGCATTCTCTTGTTTGAGGAATCAATGTTTTGGGCGTTTCTAAGGCTTTCGTTCCATTTTTCGAATGATTTACTACTCTCAATTAACCAATGAAAAGTTCCAATTCCCCCCCCCCTGCCTAATTCACTTCAAGTGTGTCTTTCTAAATTGAAACAAGTCTAACATATGTGAATCCTTGGTCTTGATTGTTGTTCATTGTCGACAATAAAACCAAAAGAGACCTATGAAGCCCTGTCAAAATCGATAAAAACAACAAAAAATGCTTTGTTTAAAGTTTTTTTGTTTATGACAAAGAGGAAAAGTATCCATTAATATTGCGTATAACGGCATTCTTTTGTTTGTGGAATCAATGTTTTGGGCGTTTCTAAGGCTTTCGTTCCATTTTTCGAATGATTTACTACTCTCAATTAACCAATGAAAAGTTCCAATTCCCCCCCCCCCTGCCTAATTCACTTCAAGTGTGTCTTTCTAAATTGAAACAAGTCTAACATATGTGAATCCTTGGTCTTGATTGTTGTTCATTGTCGACAATAAAACCAAAAGAGACCTATGAAGCCCTGTCAAAATCGATAAAAACAACAAAAAATGCTTTGTTTAAAGTTTTTTTGTTTATGACAAAGAGGAAAAGTATCCATTAATATTGCGTATAACGGCATTCTTTTGTTTGTGGAATCAATGTTTTGGGCGTTTCTAAGGCTTTCGTTCCATTTTTCGAATGATTTACTACTTTCAATTAACCAATTAAAAGTTCCAATTCCCCCCCCCCCTGCCTAATTCACTTCAAGTGTGTCTTTCTAAATTGAAACAAGTCTAACATATGTGAATCCTTGGTCTTGATTGTTGTTCATTGTCGACAATAAAACCAAAAGAGACCTATGAAGCCCTGTCAAAATCGATAAAAACAACAAAAAATGCTTTGTTTAAAGTTTTTTTGTTTATGACAAAGAGGAAAAGTATCCATTAATATTGCGTATAACGGCATTCTCTTGTTTGTGGAATCAATGTTTTGGGCGTTTCTAAGGCTTTCGTTCCATTTTTCGAATGATTTACTACTCTCAATTAACCAATGAAAAGTTCCAATTCCCCCCCCCCCTGCCTAATTCACTTCAAGTGTGTCTTTCTAAATTGAAACAAGTCTAACATATGTGAATCCTTGGTCTTGATTGTTGTTCATTGTCGACAATAAAACCAAAAGAGACCTATGAAGCCCTGTCAAAATCGATAAAAACAACAAAAAATGCTTTGTTTAAAGTTTTTTTGTTTATGACAAAGAGGAAAAGTATCCATTAATATTGCGTATAACGGCATTCTTTTGTTTGTGGAATCAATGTTTTGGGCGTTTCTAAGGCTTTCGTTCCATTTTTCGAATGATTTACTACTTTCAATTAACCAATTAAAAGTTCCAATTCCCCCCCCCCTGCCTAATTCACTTCAAGTGTGTCTTTCTAAATTGAAACAAGTCTAACATATGTGAATCCTTGGTCTTGATTGTTGTTCATTGTCGACAATAAAACCAAAAGAGACCTATGAAGCCCTGTCAAAATCGATAAAAACAACAAAAAATGCTTTGTTTAAAGTTTTTTTGTTTATGACAAAGAGGAAAAGTATCCATTAATATTGCGTATAACGGCATTCTCTTGTTTGAGGAATCAATGTTTTGGGCGTTTCTAAGGCTTTCGTTCCATTTTTCGAATGATTTACTACTCTCAATTAACCAATGAAAAGTTCCAATTCCCCCCCCCTGCCTAATTCACTTCAAGTGTGTCTTTCTAAATTGAAACAAGTCTAACATATGTGAATCCTTGGTCTTGATTGTTGTTCATTGTCGACAATAAACCAAAAGAGACCTATGAAGCCCTGTTAAAATCGATAAAAACAACAAAAAATGCTTTGTTTAAAGTTTTTTTGTTTATGACAAAGAGGAAAAGTATCCATTAATATTGCGTATAACGGCATTTTTTGTTTGTGGAATCAATGTTTTGGGCGTTTCTAAGGCTTTCGTTCCATTTTTCGAATGATTTACTACTCTCAATTAACCAATGAAAAGTGCCAATTCCCCCCCCCCTGCCTAATTCACTTCAAGTGTGTCTTTCTAAATTGAAACAAGTCTAACATATGTGAATCCTTGGTCTTGATTGTTGTTCATTGTCGACAATAAAACCAAAAGAGACCTATGAAGCCCTGTCAAAATCGATAAAAACAACAAAAAATGCTTTGTTTAAAGTTTTTTTGTTTATGACAAAGAGGAAAAGTATCCATTAATATTGCGTATAACGGCATTCTTTTGTTTGTGGAATCAATGTTTTGGGCGTTTCTAAGGCTTTCGTTCCATTTTTCGAATGATTTACTACTCTCAATTAACCAATGAAAAGTGCCAATTCCCCCACCCCTGCCTAATTCACTTCAAGTGTGTCTTTCTAAATTGAAACAAGTCTAACATATGTGAATCCTTGGTCTTGATTGTTGTTCATTGTCGACAATAAAACCAAAAGAGACCTATGAAGCCCTGTCAAAATCGATAAAAACAACAAAAAATGCTTTGTTTAAAGTTTTTTTGTTTATGACAAAGAGGAAAAGTATCCATTAATATTGCGTATAACGGCATTCTTTTGTTTGTGGAATCAATGTTTTGGGCGTTTCTAAGGCTTTCGTTCCATTTTTCGAATGATTTACTACTCTCAATTAACCAATGAAAAGTGCCAATTCCCCCACCCCTGCCTAATTCACTTCAAGTGTGTCTTTCTAAATTGAAACAAGTCTAACATATGTGAATCCTTGGTCTTGATTGTTGTTCATTGTCGACAATAAAACCAAAAGAGACCTATGAAGCCCTGTCAAAATCGATAAAAACAACAAAAAATGCTTTGTTTAAAGTTTTTTTGTTTATGACAAAGAGGAAAAGTATCCATTAATATTGCGTATAACGGCATTCTTTTGTTTGTGGAATCAATGTTTTGGGCGTTTCTAAGGCTTTCGTTCCATTTTTCGAATGATTTACTACTCTCAATTAACCAATGAAAAGTTCCAATTCCCCCACCCCTGCCTAATTCACTTCAAGTGTGTCTTTCTAAATTGAAACAAGTCTAACATATGTGAATCCTTGGTCTTGATTGTTGTTCATTGTCGACAATAAAACCAAAAGAGACCTATGAAGCCCTGTCAAAATCGATAAAAACAACAAAAAATGCTTTGTTTAAAGTTTTTTTGTTTATGACAAAGAGGAAAAGTATCCATTAATATTGCGTATAACGGCATTCTTTTGTTTGTGGAATCAATGTTTTGGGCGTTTCTAAGGCTTTCGTTCCATTTTTCGAATGATTTACTACTCTAAATTAACCAATGAAAAGTGCCAATTCCCCCACCCCTGCCTAATTCACTTCAAGTGTGTCTTTCTAAATTGAAACAAGTCTAACATATGTGAATCCTTGGTCTTGATTGTTGTTCATTGTCGACAATAAAACCAAAAGAGACCTATGAAGCCCTGTCAAAATCGATAAAAACAACAAAAAATGCTTTGTTTAAAGTTTTTTTGTTTATGACAAAGAGGAAAAGTATCCATTAATATTGCGTATAACGGCATTCTTTTGTTTGTGGAATCAATGTTTTGGGCGTTTCTAAGGCTTTCGTTCCATTTTTCGAATGATTTACTACTCTCAATTAACCAATGAAAAGTGCCAATTCCCCCACCCCTGCCTAATTCACTTCAAGTGTGTCTTTCTAAATTGAAACAAGTCTAACATATGTGAATCCTTGGTCTTGATTGTTGTTCATTGTCGACAATAAAACCAAAAGAGACCTATGAAGCCCTGTCAAAATCGATAAAAACAACAAAAAATGCTTTGTTTAAAGTTTTTTTGTTTATGACAAAGAGGAAAAGTATCCATTAATATTGCGTATAACGGCATTCTTTTGTTTGTGGAATCAATGTTTTGGGCGTTTCTAAGGCTTTCGTTCCATTTTTCGAATGATTTACTACTCTCAATTAACCAATGAAAAGTGCCAATTCCCCCCCCCCCTGCCTAATTCACTTCAAGTGTGTCTTTCTAAATTGAAACAAGTCTAACATATGTGAATCCTTGGTCTTGATTGTTGTTCATTGTCGACAATAAAACCAAAAGAGACCTATGAAGCCCTGTCAAAATCGATAAAAACAACAAAAAATGCTTTGTTTAAAGTTTTTTTGTTTATGACAAAGAGGAAAAGTATCCATTAATATTGCGTATAACGGCATTCTTTTGTTTGTGGAATCAATGTTTTGGGCGTTTCTAAGGCTTTCGTTCCATTTTTCGAATGATTTACTACTCTCAATTAACCAATGAAAAGTGCCAATTCCCCCCCCCTGCCTAATTCACTTCAAGTGTGTCTTTCTAAATTGAAACAAGTCTAACATATGTGAATCCTTGGTCTTGATTGTTGTTCATTGTCGACAATAAAACCAAAAGAGACCTATGAAGCCCTGTCAAAATCGATAAAAACAACAAAAAATGCTTTGTTTAAAGTTTTTTTGTTTATGACAAAGAGGAAAAGTATCCATTAATATTGCGTATAACGGCATTCTTTTGTTTGTGGAATCAATGTTTTGGGCGTTTCTAAGGCTTTCGTTCCATTTTTCGAATGATTTACTACTCTCAATTAACCAATGAAAAGTGCCAATTCCCCCCCCCCCCTGCCTAATTCACTTCAAGTGTGTCTTTCTAAATTGAAACAAGTCTAACATATGTGAATCCTTGGTCTTGATTGTTGTTCATTGTCGACAATAAAACCAAAAGAGACCTATGAAGCCCTGTCAAAATCGATAAAAACAACAAAAAATGCTTTGTTTAAAGTTTTTTTGTTTATGACAAAGAGGAAAAGTATCCATTAATATTGCGTATAACGGCATTCTTTTGTTTGTGGAATCAATGTTTTGGGCGTTTCTAAGGCTTTCGTTCCATTTTTCGAATGATTTACTACTCTCAATTAACCAATGAAAAGTGCCAATTCCCCCCCCCTGCCTAATTCACTTCAAGTGTGTCTTTCTAAATTGAAACAAGTCTAACATATGTGAATCCTTGGTCTTGATTGTTGTTCATTGTCGACAATAAAACCAAAAGAGACCTATGAAGCCCTGTCAAAATCGATAAAAACAACAAAAAATGCTTTGTTTAAAGTTTTTTTGTTTATGACAAAGAGGAAAAGTATCCATTAATATTGCGTATAACGGCATTCTTTTGTTTGTGGAATCAATGTTTTGGGCGTTTCTAAGGCTTTCGTTCCATTTTTCGAATGATTTACTACTCTCAATTAACCAATGAAAAGTGCCAATTCCCCCACCCCTGCCTAATTCACTTCAAGTGTGTCTTTCTAAATTGAAACAAGTCTAACATATGTGAATCCTTGGTCTTGATTGTTGTTCATTGTCGACAATAAAACCAAAAGAGACCTATGAAGCCCTGTCAAAATCGATAAAAACAACAAAAAATGCTTTGTTTAAAGTTTTTTTGTTTATGACAAAGAGGAAAAGTATCCATTAATATTGCGTATAACGGCATTCTTTTGTTTGTGGAATCAATGTTTTGGGCGTTTCTAAGGCTTTCGTTCCATTTTTCGAATGATTTACTACTCTCAATTAACCAATGAAAAGTGCCAATTCCCCCACCCCTGCCTAATTCACTTCAAGTGTGTCTTTCTAAATTGAAACAAGTCTAACATATGTGAATCCTTGGTCTTGATTGTTGTTCATTGTCGACAATAAAACCAAAAGAGACCTATGAAGCCCTGTCAAAATCGATAAAAACAACAAAAAATGCTTTGTTTAAAGTTTTTTGTTTATGACAAAGAGGAAAAGTATCCATTAATATTGCGTATAACGGCATTCTTTTGTTTGTGGAATCAATGTTTTGGGCGTTTCTAAGGCTTTCGTTCCATTTTTCAAATGATTTACTACTCTCAATTAACCAATGAAAAGTGCCAATTCCCCCACCCCTGCCTAATTCACTTCAAGTGTGTCTTTCTAAATTGAAACAAGTCTAACATATGTGAATCCTTGGTCTTGATTGTTGTTCATTGTCGACAATAAAACCAAAAGAGACCTATGAAGCCCTGTCAAAATCGATAAAAACAACAAAAAATGCTTTGTTTAAAGTTTTTTTGTTTATGACAAAGAGGAAAAGTATCCATTAATATTGCGTATAACGGCATTCTCTTGTTTGAGGAATCAATGTTTTGGGCGTTTCTAAGGCTTTCGTTCCATTTTTCGAATGATTTACTACTCTCAATTAACCAATGAAAAGTTCCAATTCCCCCCCCCCTGCCTAATTCACTTCAAGTGTGTCTTTCTAAATTGAAACAAGTCTAACATATGTGAATCCTTGGTCTTGATTGTTGTTCATTGTCGACAATAAAACCAAAAGAGACCTATGAAGCCCTGTCAAAATCGATAAAAACAACAAAAAATGCTTTGTTTAAAGTTTTTTTGTTTATGACAAAGAGGAAAAGTATCCATTAATATTGCGTATAACGGCATTCTCTTGTTTGAGGAATCAATGTTTTGGGCGTTTCTAAGGCTTTCGTTCCATTTTTCGAATGATTTACTACTCTCAATTAACCAATGAAAAGTTCCGATTCCCCCCCCCCTGCCTAATTCACTTCAAGTGTGTCTTTCTAAATTGAAACAAGTCTAACATATGTGAATCCTTGGTCTTGATTGTTGTTCATTGTCGACAATAAAACCAAAAGAGACCTATGAAGCCCTGTCAAAATCGATAAAAACAACAAAAAATGCTTTGTTTAAAGTTTTTTTGTTTATGACAAAGAGGAAAAGTATCCATTAATATTGCGTATAACGGCATTCTTTTGTTTGTGGAATCAATGTTTTGGGCGTTTCTAAGGCTTTCGTTCCATTTTTCGAATGATTTACTACTCTCAATTAACCAATGAAAAGTGCCAATTCCCCCACCCCTGCCTAATTCACTTCAAGTGTGTCTTTCTAAATTGAAACAAGTCTAACATATGTGAATCCTTGGTCTTGATTGTTGTTCATTGTCGACAATAAAACCAAAAGAGACCTATGAAGCCCTGTCAAAATCGATAAAAACAACAAAAAATGCTTTGTTTAAAGTTTTTTTGTTTATGACAAAGAGGAAAAGTATCCATTAATATTGCGTATAACGGCATTCTCTTGTTTGAGGAATCAATGTTTTGGGCGTTTCTAAGGCTTTCGTTCCATTTTTCGAATGATTTACTACTCTCAATTAACCAATGAAAAGTTCCAATTCCCCCCCCCCTGCCTAATTCACTTCAAGTGTGTCTTTCTAAATTGAAACAAGTCTAACATATGTGAATCCTTGGTCTTGATTGTTGTTCATTGTCGACAATAAAACCAAAAGAGACCTATGAAGCCCTGTCAAAATCGATAAAAACAACAAAAAATGCTTTGTTTAAAGTTTTTTTGTTTATGACAAAGAGGAAAAGTATCCATTAATATTGCGTATAACGGCATTCTCTTGTTTGAGGAATCAATGTTTTGGGCGTTTCTAAGGCTTTCGTTCCATTTTTCGAATGATTTACTACTCTCAATTAACCAATGAAAAGTTCCGATTCCCCCCCCCCTGCCTAATTCACTTCAAGTGTGTCTTTCTAAATTGAAACAAGTCTAACATATGTGAATCCTTGGTCTTGATTGTTGTTCATTGTCGACAATAAAACCAAAAGAGACCTATGAAGCCCTGTCAAAATCGATAAAAACAACAAAAAATGCTTTGTTTAAAGTTTTTTTGTTTATGACAAAGAGGAAAAGTATCCATTAATATTGCGTATAACGGCATTCTTTTGTTTGTGGAATCAATGTTTTGGGCGTTTCTAAGGCTTTCGTTCCATTTTTCGAATGATTTACTACTCTCAATTAACCAATTAAAAGTTCCAATTCCCCCCCCCTGCCTAATTCACTTCAAGTGTGTCTTTCTAAATTGAAACAAGTCTAACATATGTGAATCCTTGGTCTTGATTGTTGTTCATTGTCGACAATAAAACCAAAAGAGACCTATGAAGCCCTGTCAAAATCGATAAAAACAACAAAAAATGCTTTGTTTAAAGTTTTTTTGTTTATGACAAAGAGGAAAAGTATCCATTAATATTGCGTATAACGGCATTCTCTTGTTTGTGGAATCAATGTTTTGGGCGTTTCTAAGGCTTTCGTTCCATTTTTCGAATGATTTACTACTCTCAATTAACCAATGAAAAGTGCCAATTCCCCCACCCCTGCCTAATTCACTTCAAGTGTGTCTTTCTAAATTGAAACAAGTCTAACATATGTGAATCCTTGGTCTTGATTGTTGTTCATTGTCGACAATAAAACCAAAAGAGACCTATGAAGCCCTGTCAAAATCGATAAAAACAACAAAAAATGCTTTGTTTAAAGTTTTTTTGTTTATGACAAAGAGGAAAAGTATCCATTAATATTGCGTATAACGGCATTCTTTTGTTTGTGGAATCAATGTTTTGGGCGTTTCTAAGGCTTTCGTTCCATTTTTCGAATGATTTACTACTCTCAATTAACCAATGAAAAGTGCCAATTCCCCCCCCCTGCCTAATTCACTTCAAGTGTGTCTTTCTAAATTGAAACAAGTCTAACATATGTGAATCCTTGGTCTTGATTGTTGTTCATTGTCGACAATAAAACCAAAAGAGACCTATGAAGCCCTGTCAAAATCGATAAAAACAACAAAAAATGCTTTGTTTAAAGTTTTTTTGTTTATGACAAAGAGGAAAAGTATCCATTAATATTGCGTATAACGGCATTCTTTTTTTTGTGGAATCAATGTTTTGGGCGTTTCTAAGGCTTTCGTTCCATTTTTCGAATGATTTACTACTCTCAATTAACCAATGAAAAGTGCCAATTCCCCCACCCCTGCCTAATTCACTTCAAGTGTGTCTTTCTAAATTGAAACAAGTCTAACATATGTGAATCCTTGGTCTTGATTGTTGTTCATTGTCGACAATAAAACCAAAAGAGACCTATGAAGCCCTGTCAAAATCGATAAAAACAACAAAAAATGCTTTGTTTAAAGTTTTTTTGTTTATGACAAAGAGGAAAAGTATCCATTAATATTGCGTATAACGGCATTCTTTTGTTTGTGGAATCAATGTTTTGGGCGTTTCTAAGGCTTTCGTTCCATTTTTCGAATGATTTACTACTCTCAATTAACCAATGAAAAGTGCCAATTCCCCCCCCCTGCCTAATTCACTTCAAGTGTGTCTTTCTAAATTGAAACAAGTCTAACATATGTGAATCCTTGGTCTTGATTGTTGTTCATTGTCGACAATAAAACCAAAAGAGACCTATGAAGCCCTGTCAAAATCGATAAAAACAACAAAAAATGCTTTGTTTAAAGTTTTTTTGTTTATGACAAAGAGGAAAAGTATCCATTAATATTGCGTATAACGGCATTCTTTTGTTTGTGGAATCAATGTTTTGGGCGTTTCTAAGGCTTTCGTTCCATTTTTCGAATGATTTACTACTCTCAATTAACCAATGAAAAGTGCCAATTCCCCCACCCCTGCCTAATTCACTTCAAGTGTGTCTTTCTAAATTGAAACAAGTCTAACATATGTGAATCCTTGGTCTTGATTGTTGTTCATTGTCGACAATAAAACCAAAAGAGACCTATGAAGCCCTGTCAAAATCGATAAAAACAACAAAAAATGCTTTGTTTAAAGTTTTTTTGTTTATGACAAAGAGGAAAAGTATCCATTAATATTGCGTATAACGGCATTCTTTTGTTTGTGGAATCAATGTTTTGGGCGTTTCTAAGGCTTTCGTTCCATTTTTCGAATGATTTACTACTCTCAATTAACCAATGAAAAGTGCCAATTCCCCCACCCCTGCCTAATTCACTTCAAGTGTGTCTTTCTAAATTGAAACAAGTCTAACATATGTGAATCCTTGGTCTTGATTGTTGTTCATTGTCGACAATAAAACCAAAAGAGACCTATGAAGCCCTGTCAAAATCGATAAAAACAACAAAAAATGCTTTGTTTAAAGTTTTTTTGTTTATGACAAAGAGGAAAAGTATCCATTAATATTGCGTATAACGGCATTCTTTTGTTTGTGGAATCAATGTTTTGGGCGTTTCTAAGGCTTTCGTTCCATTTTTCGAATGATTTACTACTCTCAATTAACCAATGAAAAGTTCCAATTCCCCCACCCCTGCCTAATTCACTTCAAGTGTGTCTTTCTAAATTGAAAAAAGTCTAACATATGTGAATCCTTGGTCTTGATTGTTGTTCATTGTCGACAATAAAACCAAAAGAGACCTATGAAGCCCTGTCAAAATCGATAAAAACAACAAAAAATGCTTTGTTTAAAGTTTTTTTGTTTATGACAAAGAGGAAAAGTATCCATTAATATTGCGTATAACGGCATTCTTTTGTTTGTGGAATCAATGTTTTGGGCGTTTCTAAGGCTTTCGTTCCATTTTTCGAATGATTTACTACTCTCAATTAACCAATGAAAAGTGCCAATTCCCCCACCCCTGCCTAATTCACTTCAAGTGTGTCTTTCTAAATTGAAACAAGTCTAACATATGTGAATCCTTGGTCTTGATTGTTGTTCATTGTCGACAATAAAACCAAAAGAGACCTATGAAGCCCTGTCAAAATCGATAAAAACAACAAAAAATGCTTTGTTTAAAGTTTTTTTGTTTATGACAAAGAGGAAAAGTATCCATTAATATTGCGTATAACGGCATTCTTTTGTTTGTGGAATCAATGTTTTGGGCGTTTCTAAGGCTTTCGTTCCATTTTTCGAATGATTTACTACTCTCAATTAACCAATGAAAAGTGCCAATTCCCCCACCCCTGCCTAATTCACTTCAAGTGTGTCTTTCTAAATTGAAACAAGTCTAACATATGTGAATCCTTGGTCTTGATTGTTGTTCATTGTCGACAATAAAACCAAAAGAGACCTATGAAGCCCTGTCAAAATCGATAAAAACAACAAAAAATGCTTTGTTTAAAGTTTTTTTGTTTATGACAAAGAGGAAAAGTATCCATTAATATTGCGTATAACGGCATTCTTTTGTTTGTGGAATCAATGTTTTGGGCGTTTCTAAGGCTTTCGTTCCATTTTTCGAATGATTTACTACTCTCAATTAACCAATGAAAAGTGCCAATTCCCCCCCCCCTGCCTAATTCACTTCAAGTGTGTCTTTCTAAATTGAAACAAGTCTAACATATGTGAATCCTTGGTCTTGATTGTTGTTCATTGTCGACAATAAAACCAAAAGAGACCTATGAAGCCCTGTCAAAATCGATAAAAACAACAAAAAATGCTTTGTTTAAAGTTTTTTTGTTTATGACAAAGAGGAAAAGTATCCATTAATATTGCGTATAACGGCATTCTTTTGTTTGTGGAATCAATGTTTTGGGCGTTTCTAAGGCTTTCGTTCCATTTTTCGAATGATTTACTACTCTCAATTAACCAATGAAAAGTGCCAATTCCCCCACCCCTGCCTAATTCACTTCAAGTGTGTCTTTCTAAATTGAAACAAGTCTAACATATGTGAATCCTTGGTCTTGATTGTTGTTCATTGTCGACAATAAAACCAAAAGAGACCTATGAAGCCCTGTCAAAATCGATAAAAACAACAAAAAATGCTTTGTTTAAAGTTTTTTTGTTTATGACAAAGAGGAAAAGTATCCATTAATATTGCGTATAACGGCATTCTTTTGTTTGTGGAATCAATGTTTTGGGCGTTTCTAAGGCTTTCGTTCCATTTTTCGAATGATTTACTACTCTCAATTAACCAATGAAAAGTTCCAATTCCCCCACCCCTGCCTAATTCACTTCAAGTGTGTCTTTCTAAATTGAAACAAGTCTAACATATGTGAATCCTTGGTCTTGATTGTTGTTCATTGTCGACAATAAAACCAAAAGAGACCTATGAAGCCCTGTCAAAATCGATAAAAACAACAAAAAATGCTTTGTTTAAAGTTTTTTTGTTTATGACAAAGAGGAAAAGTATCCATTAATATTGCGTATAACGGCATTCTTTTGTTTGTGGAATCAATGTTTTGGGCGTTTCTAAGGCTTTCGTTCCATTTTTCAAATGATTTACTACTCTCAATTAACCAATGAAAAGTGCCAATTCCCTCACCCCTGCCTAATTCACTTCAAGTGTGTCTTTCTAAATTGAAACAAGTCTAACATATGTGAATCCTTGGTCTTGATTGTTGTTCATTGTCGACAATAAAACCAAAAGAGACCTATGAAGCCCTGTCAAAATCGATAAAAACAACAAAAAATGCTTTGTTTAAAGTTTTTTTGTTTATGACAAAGAGGAAAAGTATCCATTATAATTGCGTATAACGGCATTCTCTTGTTTGTGGAATCAATGTTTTGGGCGTTTCTAAGGCTTTCGTTCCATTTTTCGAATGATTTACTACTCTCAATTAACCAATGAAAAGTTCCAATTCCCCCCCCCCTGCCTAATTCACTTCAAGTGTGTCTTTCTAAATTGAAACAAGTCTAACATATATGAATCCTTGGTCTTGATTGTTGTTCATTGTCGACAATAAAACCAAAAGAGACCTATGAAGCCCTGTCAAAATCGATAAAAACAACAAAAAATGCTTTGTTTAAAGTTTTTTTGTTTATGACAAAGAGGAAAAGTATCCATTAATATTGCGTATAACGGCATTCTCTTGTTTGAGGAATCAATGTTTGGGCGTTTCTAAGGCTTTCGTTCCATTTTTCGAATGATTTACTACTCTCAATTAACCAATGAAAAGTTCCAATTCCCCCCCCCCTGCCTAATTCACTTCAAGTGTGTCTTTCTAAATTGAAACAAGTCTAACATATGTGAATCCTTGGTCTTGATTGTTGTTCATTGTCGACAATAAAACCAAAAGAGACCTATGAAGCCCTGTCAAAATCGATAAAAACAACAAAAATGCTTTGTTTAAAGTTTTTTTGTTTATGACAAAGAGGAAAAGTATCCATTAATATTGCGTATAACGGCATTCTTTTGTTTGTGGAATCAATGTTTTGGGCGTTTCTAAGGCTTTCGTTCCATTTTTCGAATGATTTACTACTCTCAATTAACCAATTAAAAGTTCCAATTCCCCCCCCCTGCCTAATTCACTTCAAGTGTGTCTTTCTAAATTGAAACAAGTCTAACATATGTGAATCCTTGGTCTTGATTGTTGTTCATTGTCGACAATAAAACCAAAAGAGACCTATGAAGCCCTGTCAAAATCGATAAAAACAACAAAAAATGCTTTGTTTAAAGTTTTTTTGTTTATGACAAAGAGGAAAAGTATCCATTAATATTGCGTATAACGGCATTCTCTTGTTTGTGGAATCAATGTTTTGGGCGTTTCTAAGGCTTTCGTTCCATTTTTCGAATGATTTACTACTCTCAATTAACCAATGAAAAGTTCCAATTCCCCCCCCCCTGCCTAATTCACTTCAAGTGTGTCTTTCTAAATTGAAACAAGTCTAACATATGTGAATCCTTGGTCTTGATTGTTGTTCATTGTCGACAATAAAACCAAAAGAGACCTATGAAGCCCTGTCAAAATCGATAAAAACAACAAAAAATGCTTTGTTTAAAGTTTTTTTGTTTATGACAAAGAGGAAAAGTATCCATTAATATTGCGTATAACAGCATTCTTTTGTTTGTGGAATCAATGTTTTGGGCGTTTCTAAGGCTTTCGTTCCATTTTTCGAATGATTTACTACTTTCAATTAACCAATTAAAAGTTCCAATTCCCCCCCCCCCTGCCTAATTCACTTCAAGTGTGTCTTTCTAAATTGAAACAAGTCTAACATATGTGAATCCTTGGTCTTGATTGTTGTTCATTGTCGACAATAAAACCAAAAGAGACCTATGAAGCCCTGTCAAAATCGATAAAAACAACAAAAAATGCTTTGTTTAAAGTTTTTTTGTTTATGACAAAGAGGAAAAGTATCCATTAATATTGCGTATAACGGCATTCTCTTGTTTGAGGAATCAATGTTTTGGGCGTTTCTAAGGCTTTCGTTCCATTTTTCGAATGATTTACTACTCTCAATTAACCAATGAAAAGTTCCAATTCCCCCACCCCTGCCTAATTCACTTCAAGTGTGTCTTTCTAAATTGAAACAAGTCTAACATATGTGAATCCTTGGTCTTGATTGTTGTTCATTGTCGACAATAAAACCAAAAGAGACCTATGAAGCCCTGTTAAAATCGATAAAAACAACAAAAAATGCTTTGTTTAAAGTTTTTTTGTTTATGACAAAGAGGAAAAGTATCCATTAATATTGCGTATAACGGCATTTTTTGTTTGTGGAATCAATGTTTTGGGCGTTTCTAAGGCTTTCGTTCCATTTTTCGAATGATTTACTACTCTCAATTAACCAATGAAAAGTGCCAATTCCCCCCCCCCTGCCTAATTCACTTCAAGTGTGTCTTCTAAATTGAAACAAGTCTAACATATGTGAATCCTTGGTCTTGATTGTTGTTCATTGTCGACAATAAAACCAAAAGAGACCTATGAAGCCCTGTCAAAATCGATAAAACAACAAAAAATGCTTTGTTTAAAGTTTTTTTGTTTATGACAAAGAGGAAAAGTATCCATTAATATTGCGTATAACGGCATTCTTTTGTTTGTGGAATCAATGTTTTGGGCGTTTCTAAGGCTTTCGTTCCATTTTTCGAATGATTTACTACTCTCAATTAACCAATGAAAAGTTCCAATTCCCCCACCCCTGCCTAATTCACTTCAAGTGTGTCTTTCTAAATTGAAACAAGTCTAACATATGTGAATCCTTGGTCTTGATTGTTGTTCATTGTCGACAATAAAACCAAAAGAGACCTATGAAGCCCTGTCAAAATCGATAAAAACAACAAAAAATGCTTTGTTTAAAGTTTTTTTGTTTATGACAAAGAGGAAAAGTATCCATTAATATTGCGTATAACGGCATTCTTTTGTTTGTGGAATCAATGTTGTGGGCGTTTCTAAGGCTTTCGTTCCATTTTTCGAATGATTTACTACTCTCAATTAACCAATGAAAAGTGCCAATTCCCCCACCCCTGCCTAATTCACTTCAAGTGTGTCTTTCTAAATTGAAACAAGTCTAACATATGTGAATCCTTGGTCTTGATTGTTGTTCATTGTCGACAATAAAACCAAAAGAGACCTATGAAGCCCTGTCAAAATCGATAAAAACAACAAAAAATGCTTTGTTTAAAGTTTTTTTGTTTATGACAAAGAGGAAAAGTATCCATTAATATTGCGTATAACGGCATTCTTTTGTTTGTGGAATCAATGTTTTGGGCGTTTCTAAGGCTTTCGTTCCATTTTTCGAATGATTTACTACTCTCAATTAACCAATGAAAAGTGCCAATTCCCCCACCCCTGCCTAATTCACTTCAAGTGTGTCTTTCTAATTGAAACAAGTCTAACATATGTGAATCCTTGGTCTTGATTGTTGTTCATTGTCGACAATAAAACCAAAAGAGACCTATGAAGCCCTGTCAAAATCGATAAAAACAACAAAAAATGCTTTGTTTAAAGTTTTTTTGTTTATGACAAAGAGGAAAAGTATCCATTAATATTGCGTATAACGGCATTCTTTTGTTTGTGGAATCAATGTTTTGGGCGTTTCTAAGGCTTTCGTTCCATTTTTCGAATGATTTACTACTCTCAATTAACCAATGAAAAGTTCCAATTCCCCCACCCCTGCCTAATTCACTTCAAGTGTGTCTTTCTAAATTGAAACAAGTCTAACATATGTGAATCCTTGGTCTTGATTGTTGTTCATTGTCGACAATAAAACCAAAAGAGACCTATGAAGCCCTGTCAAAATCGATAAAAACAACAAAAAATGCTTTGTTTAAAGTTTTTTTGTTTATGACAAAGAGGAAAAGTATCCATTAATATTGCGTATAACGGCATTCTTTTGTTTGTGGAATCAATGTTTTGGGCGTTTCTAAGGCTTTCGTTCCATTTTTCGAATGATTTACTACTCTCAATTAACCAATGAAAAGTGCCAATTCCCCCCCCCCCTGCCTAATTCACTTCAAGTGTGTCTTTCTAAATTGAAACAAGTCTAACATATGTGAATCCTTGGTCTTGATTGTTGTTCATTGTCGACAATAAAACCAAAAGAGACCTATGAAGCCCTGTCAAAATCGATAAAAACAACAAAAAATGCTTTGTTTAAAGTTTTTTTGTTTATGACAAAGAGGAAAAGTATCCATTAATATTGCGTATAACGGCATTCTTTTGTTTGTGGAATCAATGTTTTGGGCGTTTCTAAGGCTTTCGTTCCATTTTTCGAATGATTTACTACTCTCAATTAACCAATGAAAAGTGCCAATTCCCCCACCCCTGCCTAATTCACTTCAAGTGTGTCTTTCTAAATTGAAACAAGTCTAACATATGTGAATCCTTGGTCTTGATTGTTGTTCATTGGTGACAATAAAACCAAAAGAGACCTATGAAGCCCTGTCAAAATCGATAAAAACAACAAAAAATGCTTTGTTTAAAGTTTTTTTGTTTATGACAAAGAGGAAAAGTATCCATTAATATTGCGTATAACGGCATTCTTTTGTTTGTGGAATCAATGTTTTGGGCGTTTCTAAGGCTTTCGTTCCATTTTTCGAATGATTTACTACTCTCAATTAACCAATGAAAAGTGCCAATTCCCCCACCCCTGCCTAATTCACTTCAAGTGTGTCTTTCTAAATTGAAACAAGTCTAACATATGTGAATCCTTGGTCTTGATTGTTGTTCATTGTCGACAATAAAACCAAAAGAGACCTATGAAGCCCTGTCAAAATCGATAAAAACAACAAAAAATGCTTTGTTTAAAGTTTTTTTGTTTATGACAAAGAGGAAAAGTATCCATTAATATTGCGTATAACGGCATTCTTTTGTTTGTGGAATCAATGTTTTGGGCGTTTCTAAGGCTTTCGTTCCATTTTTCGAATGATTTACTACTCTCAATTAACCAATGAAAAGTGCCAATTCCCCCCCACCCCTGCCTAATTCACTTCAAGTGTGTCTTTCTAAATTGAAACAAGTCTAACATATGTGAATCCTTGGTCTTGATTGTTGTTCATTGTCGACAATAAAACCAAAAGAGACCTATGAAGCCCTGTCAAAATCGATAAAAACAACAAAAAATGCTTTGTTTAAAGTTTTTTTGTTTATGACAAAGAGGAAAAGTATCCATTAATATTGCGTATAACGGCATTCTTTTGTTTGTGGAATCAATGTTTTGGGCGTTTCTAAGGCTTTCGTTCCATTTTTCGAATGATTTACTACTCTCAATTAACCAATGAAAAGTGCCAATTCCCCCCCCCCTGCCTAATTCAATTCAAGTGTGTCTTTCTAAATTGAAACAAGTCTAACATATGTGAATCCTTGGTCTTGATTGTTGTTCATTGTCGACAATAAAACCAAAAGAGACCTATGAAGCCCTGTCAAAATCGATAAAAACAACAAAAAATGCTTTGTTTAAAGTTTTTTTGTTTATGACAAAGAGGAAAAGTATCCATTAATATTGCGTATAACGGCATTCTTTTGTTTGTGGAATCAATGTTGTGGGGGTTTCTAAGGCTTTCGTTCCATTTTTCGAATGATTTACTACTCTCAATTAACCAATGAAAAGTGCCAATTCCCCCACCCCTGCCTAATTCACTTCAAGTGTGTCTTTCTAAATTGAAACAAGTCTAACATATGTGAATCCTTGGTCTTGATTGTTGTTCATTGTCGACAATAAAACCAAAAGAGACCTATGAAGCCCTGTCAAAATCGATAAAAACAACAAAAAATGCTTTGTTTAAGTTTTTTTGTTATGACAAAGAGGAAAAGTATCCATTAATATTGCGTATAACGGCATTCTTTTGTTTGTGGAATCAATGTTTTGGGCGTTTCTAAGGCTTTCGTTCCATTTTTCGAATGATTTACTACTCTCAATTAACCAATGAAAAGTGCCAATTCCCCCACCCCTGCCTAATTCACTTCAAGTGTGTCTTTCTAAATTGAAACAAGTCTAACATATGTGAATCCTTGGTCTTGATTGTTGTTCATTGTCGACAATAAAACCAAAAGAGACCTATGAAGCCCTGTCAAAATCGATAAAAACAACAAAAAATGCTTTGTTTAAAGTTTTTTTGTTTATGACAAAGAGGAAAAGTATCCATTAATATTGCGTATAACGGCATTCTTTTGTTTGTGGAATCAATGTTTTGGGCGTTTCTAAGGCTTTCGTTCCATTTTTCGAATGATTTACTACTCTCAATTAACCAATGAAAAGTGCCAATTCCCCCACCCCTGCCTAATTCACTTCAAGTGTGTCTTTCTAAATTGAAACAAGTCTAACATATGTGAATCCTTGGTCTTGATTGTTGTTCATTGTCGACAATAAAACCAAAAGAGACCTATGAAGCCCTGTCAAAAATCGATAAAAACAACAAAAAATGCTTTGTTTAAAGTTTTTTTGTTTATGACAAAGAGGAAAAGTATCCATTAATATTGCGTATAACGGCATTCTTTTGTTTGTGGAATCAATGTTTTGGGCGTTTCTAAGGCTTTCGTTCCATTTTTCGAATGATTTACTACTCTCAATTAACCAATGAAAAGTGCCAATTCCCCACCCCTGCCTAATTCACTTCAAGTGTGTCTTTCTAAATTGAAACAAGTCTAACATATGTGAATCCTTGGTCTTGATTGTTGTTCATTGTCGACAATAAAACCAAAAGAGACCTATGAAGCCCTGTCAAAATCGATAAAAACAACAAAAAATGCTTTGTTTAAAGTTTTTTTGTTTATGACAAAGAGGAAAAGTATCCATTAATATTGCGTATAACGGCATTCTTTTGTTTGTGGAATCAATGTTTTGGGCGTTTCTAAGGCTTTCGTTCCATTTTTCGAATGATTTACTACTCTCAATTAACCAATGAAAAGTGCCAATTCCCCCCCCCCCCTGCCTAATTCACTTCAAGTGTGTCTTTCTAAATTGAAACAAGTCTAACATATGTGAATCCTTGGTCTTGATTGTTGTTCATTGTCGACAATAAAACCAAAAGAGACCTATGAAGCCCTGTCAAAATCGATAAAAACAACAAAAAATGCTTTGTTTAAAGTTTTTTTGTTTATGACAAAGAGGAAAAGTATCCATTAATATTGCGTATAACGGCATTCTTTTGTTTGTGGAATCAATGTTTTGGGCGTTTCTAAGGCTTTCGTTCCATTTTCGAATGATTTACTACTCTCAATTAACCAATGAAAAGTGCCAATTCCCCCACCCCTGCCTAATTCACTTCAAGTGTGTCTTTCTAAATTGAAACAAGTCTAACATATGTGAATCCTTGGTCTTGATTGTTGTTCATTGTCGACAATAAAACCAAAAGAGACCTATGAAGCCCTGTCAAAATCGATAAAAACAACAAAAAATGCTTTGTTTAAAGTTTTTTTGTTTATGACAAAGAGGAAAAGTATCCATTAATATTGCGTATAACGGCATTCTTTTGTTTGTGGAATCAATGTTTTGGGCGTTTCTAAGGCTTTCGTTCCATTTTTCGAATGATTTACTACTCTCAATTAACCAATGAAAAGTGCCAATTCCCCCCCCCCTGCCTAATTCAATTCAAGTGTGTCTTTCTAAATTGAAACAAGTCTAACATATGTGAATCCTTGGTCTTGATTGTTGTTCATTGTCGACAATAAAACCAAAAGAGACCTATGAAGCCCTGTCAAAATCGATAAAAACAACAAAAAATGCTTTGTTTAAAGTTTTTTTGTTTATGACAAAGAGGAAAAGTATCCATTAATATTGCGTATAACGGCATTCTTTTGTTTGTGGAATCAATGTTGTGGGGGTTTCTAAGGCTTTCGTTCCATTTTTCGAATGATTTACTACTCTCAATTAACCAATGAAAAGTGCCAATTCCCCCACCCCTGCCTAATTCACTTCAAGTGTGTCTTTCTAAATTGAAACAAGTCTAACATATGTGAATCCTTGGTCTTGATTGTTGTTCATTGTCGACAATAAAACCAAAAGAGACCTATGAAGCCCTGTCAAAATCGATAAAAACAACAAAAAATGCTTTGTTTAAAGTTTTTTTGTTTATGACAAAGAGGAAAAGTATCCATTAATATTGCGTATAACGGCATTCTTTTGTTTGTGGAATCAATGTTTTGGGCGTTTCTAGGCTTTCGTTCCATTTTTCGAATGATTTACTACTCTCAATTAACCAATGAAAAGTGCCAATTCCCCCACCCCTGCCTAATTCACTTCAAGTGTGTCTTTCTAAATTGAAACAAGTCTAACATATGTGAATCCTTGGTCTTGATTGTTGTTCATTGTCGACAATAAAACCAAAAGAGACCTATGAAGCCCTGTCAAAATCGATAAAAACAACAAAAAATGCTTTGTTTAAAGTTTTTTTGTTTACGACAAAGAGGAAAAGTATCCATTAATATTGCGTATAACGGCATTCTTTTGTTTGTGGAATCAATGTTTTGGGCGTTTCTAAGGCTTTCGTTCCATTTTTCAAATGATTTACTACTCTCAATTAACCAATGAAAAGTGCCAATTCCCCCCCCCCCTGCCTAATTCACTTCAAGTGTGTCTTTCTAAATTGAAACAAGTCTAACATATGTGAATCCTTGGTCTTGATTGTTGTTCATTGTCGACAATAAAACCAAAAGAGACCTATGAAGCCCTGTCAAAATCGATAAAAACAACAAAAAATGCTTTGTTTAAAGTTTTTTTGTTTATGACAAAGAGGAAAAGTATCCATTAATATGCGTATAACGGCATTCTTTTGTTTGTGGAATCAATGTTTTGGGCGTTTCTAAGGCTTTCGTTCATTTTTCGAATGATTTACTACTCTCAATTAACCAATGAAAGTTCCAATTCCCCCACCCCTGCCTACTTCACTTCAAGTGTGTCTTTCTAAATTGAAACAAGTCTAACATATGTGAATCCTTGGTCTTGATTGTTGTTCATTGTCGACAATAAAACCAAAAGAGACCTATGAAGCCCTGTCAAAATCGATAAAAACAACAAAAAATGCTTTGTTTAAAGTTTTTTTGTTTATGACAAAGAGGAAAAGTATCCATTAATATTGCGTATAACGGCATTCTTTTGTTTGTGGAATCAATGTTTTGGGCGTTTCTAAGGCTTTCGTTCC
>NW_027287262.1:0-87190 GCF_022747635.1 Hetaerina americana | reverse complement strand
TTTGAGCAGTGAATGTGTTAAAAATTTTGTAACAATGATGGGTTGAGCATGGGAGTATCACAACACAGAGTTCAATTACTTTTCCCACTCATTTTAAAACACAGGCTTAGATTATCAGGTATCTGATAAATTTCCAGGTCAGTCAATATTGGGGCAGAAAGAACTTCATATTTAAAAAAAATACTTAATATGTGACACTTAAATGTATGAGCCAGGGTTAAAATGTCTTTCAATATTTAATATTTGCCCCATATTTAGGACAATGCCATTTGAAAACTGATACATATTCTCAGTGAAACCACTGGACGTTCTCTTAGTTGGGGCAGTAACATTTTTGATGATACAAACGTTCAAATGTATCTCAGTATTATGGATTCTTAACAAAGAAACATTTTAGGTTGCTCATAAAACACATTTCAAACAATTGTGAAATGTTCCTAGTGTACATGAGAGATGGTGGGCAATACCCTAGCCCCAAATTTCTGCTGAAAAGTGTAAATGACTTAGTTGAATGATAGTGTATCATGTGATGTGCATGACTTAGATAAGTTTATCTTTATGATTATTTTTATCTTCGTTCAGTCAACCAACGGCCTCGCACAATGAGCACGATGATGATATATTATCCTCAAAGATATGAATTAGGGTGAGCGGCCACAGTATATTTATCAGTATGTACTCATTTTAACTAGCTGTATTAAGTAATTCTATGCTCATGAGTTAGTATAATAGCCAGGGCCCCCAGATATCAACAATGGTTCACTTTTCATTATATTTCTGGAAAACTCAGCTATATCTCCTAAACTAGATAATTCTTCATACTGAAAGTCGTGGAGTACAATTAATAGTACTTCCTGTAATCACTGTATAAGGAAACATTGTCCTCGTGAGCTGTTATTGAATCCTAGGCTCTCCAATTATGAAGCTGTTCCAGTTTTAAATCTGATTCCGCACAATACAAGACTATATTTCCTATTCCAAAACATTTATCCCACCACATATTATTTAGTAAGTAAACTAATTGATACAGAATCCATCATCTGTATAAATATACCTTTTTCCTATGAGCTAGTATAGGATCAGTGGGTCCTCTGTTCTGACTTGGCTGACAGGGGCTAGAAGATGAGGAAATCACGACAGCCTTTGTACATTTGTTCATTTCATAGGTGGCAAACATTAATGCTGAGGGATTGATATTGAGGGTTGATCCAGCATTACAAAAAGTACTCGAAAACAAGTGGGGATTAGACAGAAAAGTGAATCAGGTTTGTGGGAAACAAAAACCATACATAAAAACGTTTTAAAAGTGATTTTTTAATGGTAATAATGGAATTGCCTAACATTGGGCAAAATAAAAAACCTGCCAAATACTTGCTTATAAATGTAATTACACCTATGAAATGATGAGTACATTAACAAGGTTTGCGATTGCTCTATGAAAATGTATTATGATTAAACATTGGAAGTTATGGAAAGTTTAAGAAAACTTTAGTTTACCTTTCATATATTGTTCAGTTGCTTAGTTAATATCTTCCAAAAATAAAATTATTGCAAGCATTCATTTACTAATAAAACTCAAATACAATTTTTCAAGCCCCAAATCACACCTATAATCCAATTTCAACAGACATGTTTCTTCATTTTATAAAAACATGTTCCATATGAACACTTAAGCAAGTCATTTCCAGGCATCTTTACTCAACTTTTCTGTCGTCCGCTCCTTTTTTGGCATAAAAGCTTACATGACTAATAATTCTTCTTCTTATGACCATAACAGTTTGACCATCATGGTCAAAGTAGTGAGAAGTAGCAGGTAAATCTTGACAAATGACACGAAGGGGAAAACAGTTTAATGCAGCTGATGTCAGTCTTACTTTAGAGCACTCCACATTACACCCTAAGTACGGATAGGAATAAAACTGGATCAAGATGGTGCAGTGGCTACCGTACTGGCTTCCCACCCAAAGGGTCCGGCTTCCAATCCTGGTGATGTTGAATATTTTTTAGTGGTAACTTGATCCCTATTTGAGGTGCTATGTGGAGGGCACTTTGAGTAGGTATACCATCAGTCGGATGGGATTTTAGCTGCTGACCCCATGGCACCTTTGGTAAAAAGTAGGCCAATGCCTACACTGGGATTCTCTCCACCCTTCATCCTTTCCTGTCATCCCTAATAGTGCCAATGACCTCAGCTGTCTCTCGCCTCCCCTAAATACTGCTACTTCTAGGAATAAAACTGATAAATTACACCATCACAAGGGTTCAAATCCAGATTCAGTGGGTGTGGTGTGAAACCAGTAAACAAGACAGACACTAATCTAATATCCCATAACAGTGCTCACAAAACTGCTAAAATAACTAAATTGATTGCTTCCACACTTAAAAAACAGATTTTTTCCTAACAAGAGTGTATACAACATTTTATTTTCCCATATACCAGAAAAATCACTACATTTCCACAAAATTCTTTATTCGAAAACATTTTAGGTTATATGGGCTGAGCAATGCATAAAGTATCATTTAAAATAGTTGACATGGCCCAAAGATGTCTTGTGAAACATGCATGGTTTGTATAAAAAGCATAGGAAAAAGTTTATGAAAAGATATGAAAATAGTTCTAAAAGTGCAAAAGGAAAACTCATTATTATAGTTTGCCAATTTCACTGCCTCTCTTATGGGTTCATAGGGCACCTACCTCCATCACTCATTCCCCATAATTGACGGTAGTGAAAAATGCCCTCAACCCATCTTGAAAAGGTGCATCACTAAATGGAGGTTATACCACAGAACGGTGGTCTACCCTCCAATCTTAGTATAGGCTGAGAGTGAACTGGTAGATTGCTGCCAAGAATTCATGACTTTTTACTTCCAAGCATATTTGAGAATGTAATGAATCAGATTTCACGGAGTGCTTTGAGATTGTCCCAGAGTATTTGTTCGATAGGCACTTGAAAAACTCGTTTGACATTTTACTCCAATATTAAGAACTCGCACTGAATATTTGTCCAATATTTACATGCTGCCTGGATACAAAGGGAGGTTTTACTGAAGGATATAGGGGAAAAAATATTAACTGGAAAATTATAATAAGGTAATTTATAATGTGGATTAAATAATTGACTGACTCAACCCTTAAGCAAAACAGTCTCCCAGTTCATCTATCAATGAGTACTTCAAGATGGTATGATTACTCATTTGGCATTTTGTTGAAAACAAATGTTTCATGAGTGGAAGATCAAGTCAACCAGTTACAAAAGGATCATTAAGTCAAGTGCAAATGGAGGCGAGGCATGCCTAGAAGCTTCTCACCGAGGGATTTGGAGAAAGTTTGATGGAAATTCTTTTGGTAGCCTAATCCCCATGTATTATTCTTTACATAACCTGATATAGAAAGTTCATTCACATGCCAAGACATTCAATCCACATAATCTGCACTCCATAAGGTCATGATAGTTATTCCACATTCTATAGCACTACAAATGTCCACAATCACCAATGTTTCTTTGCCTGCATCTAAAACCAATAATCCATATTAGTAGCATATATCATTCACACACACGTAAACACACACATTCATGCACACACTTAGCACACAGTCCTTCTATTGGTGAAGATTAATGATCGAACCACAATCATAATCACTTGCCAAACCAACACTGCATCCCTAACTACTACCTATGTTATGGCTAAAAATGTGATTTTGGCATACCTTTCAGCCTACATGCAACTCAGAAGTCACAATATTAGCACTCACTCAAACTCACCTTGGAGTAATTGGCATAATGATTTTTACATTGACAAACAGTCTCATTTTGATGGACATTAACACAGGGCTCCATTGAAGTAACTAATGTGGTATCTCCAAAAGATCCTTGAATAATAATAATATATATTCTGCCTTATAGAGAAAAAAATTTGTACGTAACTCTCAACATTAGTAAGTTGTACATCATGAATGATAGAGTATGTAGTCAAGTCGGTGCTTTTCTGTTCTATTCCTGATGGGGTTATTGTCTGCATACTTTGTTGCCCATAGTTTGCTAATGTGTCAAAAAATGACCACAAATTGTCATGAAATAGTTTTGAAATCACATTAATTTTCATGACTATGATTCCTCTCTGAAGTCATTCTTCATCATTTTGAGCATGAATTTCAATGAAACCTCTTAATTAACACACACTGTATAGATAGAATTGTAGACCTGACTTAATTATGGTCTGGATGGACTTCTATATAAATCATTGCAGTAAAAATATCAAAATTATGTAAAATTTCACATATTCTCAGATATTGTAATCATTTTTTCATCTTGTTTTTTACATAATTCCATTCATATCACTAGTTTTTGTATGTGTATGTGTTTGTTAGGATAAAGAACTGCACTGCAAATCCACATTACAATTTAATAAGCATGACCATGGGTTAGCCTTCTATATGGCAGCATCAGGTAGACACATCATGTCAGCAATATATATGAGGGTATTCAAAAGTCCATGCAAAATCAGAGAGAGAGAAATGTTGTTTAATCAAGTTATTTCCCCGGGAGCGTGGAGCACATGCTTAATAACATCCTGATTAGTGAATTACTCTGTGCTTAATGTTCATCTGATGCAAGCAAGTTGAGTGATTTTCATTAAATGGATAGAAGAAAATTTTGTGTATTGATCAAGCATTATTGTCTGAAAAGCAAATTGCTTCAGGAGAATGATGAGGAATGTAATGAACATTATGGTGTGCCCTACATTAGAATGGTTTATACGTGCTTTAAAATTTTGTTCAGTGGCTGAAAGAGCACAAATGACACTGAACATTCTGGATATTATGTTGAGGTCACTTATCTATTAATCATAGATAAAATCCATGGTATCTTGATGGATGATATGAGAGTGAAGGTGCTTGTGATTTCTAATGCTCAAGGCATGTCAATTGACTGGGCACATAGTATTTTCCTGAATATTGAGATATGAGAGAACTATCTGCAAGATGGGAGCTGCTAATGCTCATGGTAGATGAAAAAAGTTGACTTGTTCCAAGCTCAATTTGTAGCTATTTCAGCAAACTCTACAGAACTTTATACATTGCTAACTGCATCACTGTGGATGAAACATGAACATGATCCAAGTAATGGCATGAAACACTGCCCCTGCAGTAGTCTGTTAAACACTCTTCTTCGGTTTTGGAGTGTATAAATTGTCATACCTATGTGAATGAACACCCTCTCCCTTACAGATCCCAAAAACCCTTAGACATATCTTTTCCTGAAAATAGAATAATTTGAATCACTTCAATGAGATAAATCATATTTTTTGTTTAAATGTATTAAAAGGAAAGAATTAAATGTCCAATAATTATACACATTATCAGCACTTTGAATGATATAAGAAGGGGCAAGGGATTCAAAGGACCGGGCTCAGGATAGCATACTGCAAATTGTGCTTCTCAATAAGCAACCAGGAATCTTTCACTAGGTTACTTTATTTTACATTTGAATGATATGCAGACTCAAGAAATACACACACTGCAAGAATTAACTGAAATGAATTTGCTCTATTGTGGCTAGCCTTACTCTACTTATTAATATTGATATTATTCAGGACCATAAGGGGCCCTAAATTGATAGATATCCCACTGATCAATGGCTATTCCCTATTCCTCAGTGATGAATTTGTGGAATATTCTTCTTCTGATGTGTCTACTAGTGTGTTCTTCTATCTTTCTCTTTTTTTCCATTTGATAATGGTGAAATCTTGTTCCTGAGGATGAGGTGGTTAATACAAAACACACATCAACATAAAAAAACAAAATAATTTGTTACCTCTTACACATATGCAATACACAATGTCAAGAGTTTTACCTAAAGTATACAGTCCATTCAAGTAAATTCAATAGCTGGATAAGTTTTAGCATATATTTTAATGGAATGGCCTTCCCGTTGCTTCAAATTGTTTTGAATCCTGAAATGTGGCAAAAGACAATGCAATTTTTTTGGAGTTGTTCAGTGATTTATAGAAACATTATAACCAGTTCATTGTCAATTTGGCATTTAATTATAAATGTTGGGGGCAATTGGGCAGCATAACACAACCCAAACTAGATATTTGAGCCAACATAAACCAATTTATTCACTCAAGAAAAGGCAGTTGTTATCATAGCTTGTACGAAAACACAATTTAAGTCACTTTTGAATTAATCATTTTTGGTTGTATTGTTGTTACTCATCGACTGCATTTATTTATGGCTATCAAAATTGTCCTAATTTTTCAAATAAGAATATTATGCCATGTTGAAATGCAAATGATTTCCCTTCATTGAATTTACAGAGCAAGGCAAAGTTGGCATTTCACCTACAAAAAGGTGATGGGTTTTATGAGAGTGGGTATAATATTCTCTATCAAGTAATGAATATTATCTATCTCCTTATCTATTTGTCTGTGCAGCTCAAGGCAAATGAGTTTCTCAACTTGGATGCCATTCTGGAGGGAGTTATGCACCATCTGGTGGTCAGGCCTCTCCGCCAGCACCTCTACTGCCTTTTTGTTGACGAGTGCACTCGAAGTGGGGCAATTCAGCTGCTGGCAGAGAACATCCAGTTTGCTCATTCAAAAGCACCCAATGAACTTGGAATAAGGGTAAGAGGGTCTTTCAAATAGTCCTTAGTCTTAAATATCCTGAAAATTGGAGATTCATGAATATGCTTCAACTATTTAGCCAGAGAGGATACCTTTTTAAATTATACTCCTTATTGTTTATTTTGGTGAAAGTTTTAGGTAACATTTGTTGTAATTTTTATAACTATATACCTTATATACTTGTATATAAGTCAGCCCTTGAATTTTTACTGGAAATGGCCATATTTTTACATACCTCATGAGGAGTCAACCCTAGTTTTTTCATAATTATTAAATGCTATTCAGTTAGTTCTAGTGGATTTATTTTAATTATAAATCATAAAATTTGTTTAATATAAATTCTTTAGTAGGAAGGGCTTAAAGAGGTTTAATTTAACATTTTCAGCATCTCATTTGAGTCGCAGAAGTTAAAAACTTGAACATATTATTCGAGATATATAACATAATGATAATATTGTTACATTCTTCATATGCTAGAAATTTGGTCACAGTTAATATCTTTATTTTCTTGATAATTCAATATATTTTATGCCAACATACTATTGGACACTTAATCCAATGCTATACTGTATTATTCATATGTATACTGTATATTAATGATAGGGAATCTACCAATTAAGGTAGGTTTTTGATGGACACATGCTGCCAAATGGCACAGTGATAATTCCCTTATCTCTCTAAACAAATCACCTACCAGCATCCAACCTTACAATAAGCCCCTCTTCAATTCTGCATATTTCCTTCTTCCCTTCATTCCGTCCAGCATCCATATCCTATTCATGTCCCTTTGTTGCTAGCCCATCATTCCTGCTGTCTTTAGATTTCTCCCAACAGTCCCCTCTCCTCCCCCACCATTACTAGCACATCCTCATTAGTTTTCCTTTCTATCTAATTAACCTTTCCAATCCTTCCCCACACATGTATCTCAAAATCCTCCAATCTATGCCTGTCATCCTGCTTCAAGAACCATATTTCTATGCCAAACAAAAACCTTGCTCCATATCAAAGTTTTGACAAGCCTTTCCTTGGTATACTTATCAACATCCCTGTCATCAATTCCTCCCCCTTGTGAAAGTCTCTTTGACTAACGCACTTCTTCTTCTAAAATTTGATTACTTAAATAGGTTTGTACTAAAATCAGCAAATTGGCTAATATGCTAAAAATTTAATTTTCAGTTGGAATACTCCAATTTAAAGTATTGTTACTCTTTTTTATTGCAGCCCCGAATATGTCTTCCAAGTGAACAGTCTCTGGAAAGAATTTGCCAGTGCCTGCAAAGGTTACAAGAAGTTGACTCACCTCTTGAAAAGTTGGAACACTTATTGTGTTGCAGATCTGCTATTTTTAATGCTGTGAGTGGAATAAGTGACTATATCTATCTTCTAAAATTATTGAAAACAGTGAAATAATTATTATTTCATGTTATTACATAAGTTGTTGTAATATATATGTTGTAGTGGTAGTCCAGTAGGTAGAGCATGGAGGCCTGTGTTTGATTCCTGATGATGTCTTTGAGCAAACTCAGTTTCATCCAAGCTCTGTGATTCTTTGGGTATCAAATATTCCTGGGAAACTGCAAAAAAAACTGGAGAAAGGAACTGTATCCCTACCCTAATACAGTCCTAATAAAGATCCCTTATCCTGGTGTGTGATATTCACATGCCAAATTGGCTTGGTATTAGGTAGGCTTTACCGTCACCCAGTAAAAGTCATTGGGTTGATTACTGTGTTTTTTAATACACACCTATTACCCATCCATTACATACACAATAATATTTTTCCCAAAGTTTTAGTTAATTCACTGCCCACAATTATCTGATGCAGTTAAGTCTTTTTTCCAGTTCCCCTAAATAGACCTATTCTAATTGGTCTATTTTTATAAATAGACCTATTAGAATAGGTCTATTAATAAAAACATTCATGATAACTTACTCTCAACCTAATACAACTGTACTACAACCATTTTCATGACTAATTGCTATGATTAAATACTTTTTGCAGTACTTTAGGCATTTGTATATTAGAAGCTATCCGATTCATTTATATTTTGCCCGTAGGTTATTAACTTAGGCTAGGGCAGACTTAATCTTTGGTCTTTTGTTAAAAATACTGCCAAACTATTTGATTTTGGTTGCCAAAACATGATGGGACCATTATTTGTATGGTTTGAAACAAGGAACTGAAGGCAAAGCGTGCTAACAAGGAAAGCATACCACCAAGGAATATCTTAAGTATGGCCACTGTAGTCCATTATGTTCTTCTGGAACTGATAATTGCATCCTTTAACATTCTAAATTAGCTTCCTCAATTACACATTATTTGAATTCAAACAAACTGCGGCAGATGCTACCACAGAAACCCTCAACGAAGTCATTTGCTATTGTGCACTACAATGCAACAATTTCAAAGTGCAAAAATCATTCACCCTGACCAGGATTCCAACCCGGATCCCCTGATGTTGGGCCAAATACCTCAGCCAGTCAAGCCATTGAGGTGTCATTTTACAGTCCAAAATTTTAGGGGCTTTAAAGGAACAAGATTATCATTATTTATGCACTCTTGGTTATCAAAACGAATTAGGGATTCTTATTGCTTCACTTTTTGGAATTTGGAGTTCATACCATTTCATTATAAAAGAAATTGGAATCATTTAATCATTGTGTCATCATGCTAATGGGCTTAGAAAGAATTAACCTACTTTATTGATTGTGTTTTTATGATCATTGTAATCAGTGATTCAGTTCCATCTTAACCACAGATTTTATGTTTCCCCATGATTCATGACATTTTCTCCAAAATTTGATTAGTTAAAAAATAAATTCCTGTATTTAATGGTAATGCATTACGTAATATCACTATCATATTGAGAAAAGTGTATTTGAAATGTTTTAATAGTTGTGATTCAAATTGTTTCCATATAAAACAATTGCGTATAATAGTAAATGCCCATGTAAAATTAAGCGGATGCCATGAAGATATTCAATCAAATGCTGTAATGTCATTTATCAAACAACCTTGTAGCCATAAATGTGAAAAGCTTTAAGTTGCTGTGAATACCTATGCTGTTACTCTGTGGCAATCTTTCTCTTTTATTTCTCACACCTGATTCACACAGCTGTGCCTTTCACATTTTTAATCTTTTCACTATTGTTTTGTCAAGTGCAGAATTACTCATGACAAATGGTGGGGAGACATGATTTGAAATGCCAAACATGTGTGAGAAAATCATTGTCAATAGACGATAACTTCAACATTGTGGAAATAGTTTACACACTCATGTGTCCCTGAATATAGGTTCTAAATTCAGCATTGATCACAATGAAAAAGTCTCAGAAAATCTATTTGAATTACACTTGAATTACACCCAAATAAACTTTCCAAAGTTAAGTGCATTTGTGCATTGAATCACCTATGCATGATGAACTTGAAAAACTATGGAAGATATGGTTTCAAACTTAGAGAGCATTAAGCATACAGTTAGAGGGTTTTTTTAAAAAAGGAAATTCATGAATTGTTGCAGCAAGATTAGGTAATAACTTTGAGGCATTAATTGGCTGGGTGTGCCATTTCAAAGTTCAATAGAACATCATCTCTAAAGCCACCCGTGGTGAATCTGTTTGTGTGAATCCTTAAACAATTTCTCCCTGGAAGTGTGTAGCTCTGTATATCTTTTTAATGGCTATACTCCTCTATTTCTATGCTCTACTTTTATATATATATATACATATATATACATATATATACACATATATATACATACACATATATATACACATATATATATATACACATATATATATACACACATATATATATACACACATATATATACACACACACCTATATATATATACACACACACCTATATATATATACACACACACATATATATATACACACACACATATATATATACACACACACATATATATATACACACACACATATATGTATACACACACACATATATGTATACACACACACATATATGTATACACACACACATATATATAAGCACACAATGATGTAAGCACCTCAGTGCATTGGATCCGTAGGACAAAGGGCGGTGGTTTGCTCTTTGTTCTTACGAAGGAGAGCACCGAAAAGGCATCTGAACTGTGTTCTGTCATGGAGAAGGCTCTGGGTGGGAATGCCACCATCAAGTGTAAAACGCAAGAGCTGGATGTGGAAATTAAGGACATGGACGAAGTTACTACAAAGGAAGAAGTTTTGGAGGCCATCCAGCGCGACCTTGGCGAAGGCTGTGGCATAACGCTGGCATCGGTTAAATCCCTCAGGTTCACGTACGACAGAACCCAGACTGCGGTCGTAAGACTGTCAGCACTGGTGGCCAAGAAGCTCTTGGAGCGTGAGCAGATCCGCATTGGATGGACCTCTTGCCGTATAAGAGAGATAGTGAGGCCCCTGAAGTGCTTCAAATGCTGGGGCTTTGGCCATCTGTCTAGAAACTGCAAAAGTGAAGTAGACAGGTCAAGATGCTGCATCAAATGCGGTAAAGAAGGTCACAAAATCGCGGAGTGCCAGGTGGATGCGCACTGCGCCCTATGTGATGGAAAATGTGACATGGAGCTTGCTAGCCATATAGCAGGCAGTCGTCGATGCCCGGTGTATGTGCGGGCACTCCAGGTTGCTGTTAAGCTCAGGAAATGAGGGTACTGCAGCTCAACCTCCAACATTGCAGGGTAGCACAGGATCTGCTCATGCAGACGGTGCGGGAGCTGAAGCCGGACCTGGCCATCCTCTCGGAACCCTACAGGCATCTGGATAACCAACCTTGGGTGTTCAATGGAACTGGAAAGGCTGTGAGCTGGTCCTGCGGGAGGTCTCCATTTCAGGATACTGGCTGCCAGATGGACCAAGGTTTTGTGAGAGTAAAGGTCCAGGGTGTACATTTTTACAGCTGCTATGCACCACCCAGTTGGACTCTGGACGAGTTCCAGGATTTCCTTACCATGCTGGTTTCAGATGCGAAGGATCGCTTCCCGGTAGCCATTGCCGGCGATTTCAACGCATGGGCGATGGACTGGGGCAGCAGGAGGACGAATGCAAGGGGGCAAGCCCTGCTTGAGGCTTGGTCGGCCCTAGATGTGGTCCTACTCAACACAGGTAGTGAGCCAACCTTCGTCAAGGGAGAGTCCTCATCTATAGTGGACCTCACCTTTGTGAGTAGTAGTCTAGTGAAGGGAGACCGTTTCTCGTGGAAGGTGCAGGACATTTACACCCACAGTGATCATCAGGCCATACTGTGGGAGATAAATGAGGATGCGAAGCGAGGGGCGAAACCACCAAGATCGAACTCAAGGGGCTGGAGAGCCAAGCTGTTCCAAGCTGATCTCTTTTGCGAGGCATTGAACACTAGTCCTGTCAATTATGGAGACGCGACGGAAAAGGTGGAGGAGGTCATGCGAAGGGTAACTGAAGCATGTGATGTAACTATGCCGCGGAAGAACTATAATGACAGTCGACCTTCGGTACACTGGTGGAGCGAAGGGATTGCAAGTCTTCAAAGTAAGTGTCAACGGGCCAGAGGGAAGCCCACGTTTGCCACAATGGAGGAAAAGTTCAAGGACGCTAGAAGAGAACTCAAAAAGGCCATCAAGGAAGCCAAAACCGAGAGCTGGAAAGAGCTTATCAGTGAGGTTGACAGCGACCCGTGGGGCAGGCCATATAAGGTTGTCATGAGTCGACTGAAGAGCCAGCCCATGCCATCGCCTACCTGTCCAGTGCTACTCAGGAGAATTGAATCAACTCTGTTCCCTGAACAGAAAGAGGAGAGTTATGATATCGAGGAGAAGGCAGACGGGGAAATTCCAGCCATCACGGAAGAGGAGATGCTCACTGCAACAGCAAGGGTGAAAAACAACAAAGCTCCTGGCATTGACGGAATCCCAAACGTGGCCCTGAAGATAGCCATCAAGGCTGCACCTGAGATGTTCCTTGATATGTATAATACATGTCTCGAGGAAGGAACATTCCCGGATAAATGGAAATGGCAGAGACTAGTTCTACTGCCTAAAGGAAAAAAGCCTCCGGACGAACCATCATCCTATCGTCCGCTCTGTATGTTGGACACGGTTGGAAAAGTCTTCGAAAGGATCATTTATAACAGGATCGAGGAGGTCATGGATCCCTTGCTGGCGGAAACCCAGTATGGTTTTAGAAAATCCCGCTCTACGTTGGATGCCATTAGCGAGGTGGTCAGTACTGCAAAAGACGCAATATCAGGAAAAAGGTACACAAGAGGCTCCAAGCAGTACTGCTTGATTGCCACACTAGATATCAAAAATGCCTTTAATTCAGTGAGTTGGAAGTGTGTCATGGAGGCTCTAAAGGGGTTTAATGTCCCATGGTGTCTTCGGAGGATGGTGGCGAGTTACCTGCATAACCGGTTTCTAGTGTACAACACAGAAGACGGACCGAAGACGTATAGAGTGACTGGAGGGGTTCCCCAGGGCTCAGTACTGGGGCCACTCCTGTGGAACATCCTCTACAATTCGGTACTGCTGCTGAGACTACCGCGCGAGGTGCGCCTCGTGGCATTTGCTGATGACTTGGCGGTGGTAATTACCGCTAAACTTGTGGAGCAAGTCACCGCTATATTCGGGGAGGTTTTCTTTGCGATCAAGAAATGGATGTTTTCTGTCGGATTGCAATTGGCAGAACATAAAACTGAAGCGCTTCTCGTTTCAAGCAGAAGGTGGTGCGAGAAAGTGACTCTTTACGCCGGCAATACCGAGATCAAATCGCGGCCGTTCATTCGGTATCTTGGGGTGACCCTAGACACCAGGCTAAATTTCAAGGAGCAGGTGGGGCAAGTCAGTGGCAAAGCTTCTTTAGTGGCTTCCACACTGCAACGGCTTATGCCCAATGTTGGTGGCCCCAAGCAGAAAAGAAGACAACTGCTGGCATCGGTTATAACCTCAGTGCTAACCTATGGGATACCCATATGGGCTGATGCACTGCTGAGGAAGGGGTATCGAAGGAAGGTAGCAGCGCCATACCGGATTAGTGCTTTGCGGGTGGCAAGCGCTTTTCGGACAGTTTCCGAGGACGCCATAAACGTGATTTCGAGTATGTTACCAGTGGAGCTCCTGGCAAAGGAAAGGAAGAACTGGTATCGACAGGAAAATCCGGGTGAGACCAGAAAAGAAATAAGAGAAGAGAGTTCTAATGAATGGCAGAGATTGTGGGACACATCAATGAAGGGAAGATGGACGCACCGACTTATCCCTAACGTGGCGAAATGGGTAAACCGGTCCCACGGGGAGCTCAATTACTACCTCACGCAGGTGCTATCGGGACATGGGTGTTATCGTGCGTATCTGCACAAATACAAGCATGAGGATTCGCCGTACTGCCCAACGTGCCAAGGAGTCGAGGAGAATGCTGAACACGTGATTTTTGAGTGCCCACGGTTCAGTGCATCGCGAGATGCCCTTGTATTAAAGTTAAACACTCAACTTACGCCAGAGACCTTGGTGGAACATATGATTTCGTCGGAATCAACCTGGAGCGTGATTTGCGACTTCATTACCGCCATCATGAAGGAGCTACGACGAGCAGAGCGCGCCAGGAGCGCAACAATGGAAACGTAAGCATAGAACTAGAGGAAAAGCTACGGCTAATGGTCTCTCCTGCGAAGTAATAAGCCACCAGCAGTACCGCAGGAGAAAATAAAGACCACAGAGGAAGAGACGAGGGGTTTTAGTCGGTGGGAGTCCGACACGAGGGACAGGAAACATGAGGGTTTCCTGTCTATCAGTGCATAAAGCATTTCCCCTGAACATATATATATATATATATTTATACACATATATATATATATGTATATATATGTGTATACATATATATAATGTATAATAATAATAATATAATATAATAATAATAATGTATAATATGTATATATATATGTATATATATATATATATATATATATATATATATATATGTATATATATATATGTGTATATATATATGTGTATATATATGTGTATGTGTATGTGTATATGTATGTGTATATGTATGAGTATATGTATGTGTATATGTATGTGTATATATGTGTATATGTATGTGTATATATGTGTATATATGTGTATATATGTGTATATATGTGTATATATGTGTATATGTGTATATATGTATATATATGTGAATATATATGTATATATTTGTATATATATATATATATATATATATATATATATATATATATATATATATATATATATATATATGTATATATATACATTCAAACACGAAATCCCGCCAAACGGCGAATAAATACTCATATATACAGAAACATATATAAGGAAAAGGGATAGGAACACGTATAAAGGACGAGCACAATAGAGGTGGGGAAGGCGGAATCGAACGGATCACAAGAGTAAAAATATTTCCTCAACCGGGACTCGAACACCGGATCTTTCCACTTGCCGGGCGGATGCTCTTAACCACTTGAGCTATCGAGGATATGTAATTTACCCTGAGCATCCGCCCGGCAACTGGAAAGATCCGGTGTTCGAGTCCCGGTTGAGGAAATATTTTTACTCTTGTGATCCGTTCGATTCCGCCTTCCCCACCTCTATTGTGTTCGTCCTTTATACGTGTTCCTATCCCTTTTCCTTATATATGTTTCTGTATATATGAGTATATATATATATATATATATATATATATATATATATATATATATATATATATATATATATATATATATATATATATATATATATACAGGTATATTATTGTGTATGTGCTCACCGATGTTGTCATGTATTTCTTTCTCAACAATAATTTCACTTGCTTAATGCATGAAAACAATGACATAGACATTCATACAGGGCTTATTTTTTCAAAGAACTTATTTATATTTCTTATTATGATAGCAATTTTTGCTGTGATTATGTTAGCATTTGTTTTGTTTATTTATTTTTTATGGTTTAGTGGGTCATCATTTCTTAGATACATTGAATAAAACTGTGGAAAGTTTGGTTATGATATAGCTTTTATTCCCTTTGAATTACAATTTCCCTTGAATCCAATTTTCTGTGATTTGCATATTTTTTCCTTTGTTGCCCACAGTTGTGTAAATAAGGAGTTTCATTGTAGTTTTAAGTTGATTCCACTGTCACTGCACTGCCAGAATCCTTTTAATCCTTCATCATTCTCTCTCACTGTAGGTGAAAGGATCGTCGACTGCTAACGGACAATCTCGAGGTGGTTTAACCCTCGGAGCGGATGACCTACTCCCTCTCCTCATGTGGGTCCTGGTCCGCTCCGGGATGGTGGGTGCAGAGATAGAGGCAGAGTATATGTTTGGCCTCCTACATCCCGCCTTGCTGTCAGCCGGTTAAGGAGCCTACTACTTAACTACTCTGTCATCAGCAGTTCATGTGCTCAAGAGCTTCCGAGCTTTCTCTGAGGCTGGTGGCATTTGTGGGAGTGGTGGGCCGATGGGAATTAGTGGCCAGGATGGTGGTTTGTGTCAAACCGGAATGGCTCTTCCCCTGTGCACCCTTGATGTAAGTGGGTTTGGTGTGTGACCAGACAAGTCCTTGGTCACATCTAAATTATATATATTTTCCTGAAAATAATATAAAGATGAAATTAAAACTGCAGGCTATAAGCAATTTCATTTTTCATCGATCACTTTCATTTTGGCTGCTAAAATATTAAAGTCCCTATTCATTAACCTTTGTTTTTATACACATTTAGAGAAAACAGTGTTAAGCAATAGAGCTTTAATATTTCCTAAAAAAATCCTGAATAAATGTTAAATGTATACGCTGTAGTGCATTTAGTTTCATCTAATCATGTGGTGCTGCTGTGAAACTCATTAGCATTGGGCTAGGAGAGATGTGACACCCTGCTCAAACATTGCATTTCTCATGATAAACTCTGATTCTACATTCACATAACCGTACGTAGTATGTAGCAGTAGTTTTTAGGAGAGGCTACCGACAGCTAAGGTAATTTGTGCCATAGGGGATGGATAGGAAAGGATGAAGGGTAAAGAGAAACCTGGCGTCAGCATTAGCCTACTCTTAACTAAAGGTGCCAAGGGGTCCACAGCTTATCGTCCCATCCAATGGATGGCGTACTCACTCGAAGTGCCCTCCACAAAGCACCTCAAGTAGGGATCGGGACACCACTAAAAAATTTATGTCACCGCCGGGATTCGAATCCGGGCCACTATGGGTGGGAAGCCAGTACTTAAGCTACCACAACATCAATGCATAATACATTCCTTTCTATTTGGTGTACCATTTGGTGTGCTTTTACGCATGGAAACTAAGTGCTGCATAACGAGTTAAATTAGGGTAATCGCATGGGATCAAAAGAGTCAAAGATTGTCATGCACTATCACATTGAAACTTGGGGAGTCATGAATTATGCTTCAGAACATGGAGACAGGGCACACTGACTGAGAAGATGATATGAGAATGGAGGTAGCAGAAAATTGATTTAGTGAATGCATTAGGGATGGAATATAATGAATGGGATAGGATTAAAAAAACTTAATGTTCATGTGCTCCTAAATGTCCAAAGCTCAAGGAACATGTCAATAACTGGATAAAACACTGGAAGAACAGGATTATTGTTTCAGTTGAAGTGAGAAAATAAACAATGGGTAAATCAGTTTCCAATTTTTCTGGGACAATGTTATGTGCGAAGTATTCACCAAAGAAATGGTCTTTGCAGTCATACCAGACTAGAAGAGTACAAAAACTGCCAGTGAAATATGAAAGAAAGGTCTGTATTCGACTGTGAAAATACTTGCAATAACTGCAATATGATTTTAGCAGCAGTGATGATGAATTTCTGGGGTTATGCAATTAATAAATGTTTATATAGTTGCTAATTTTTAATATAATAATTCTATTTTCTTCCTTTAAAGTTTTAGCACATAAATAAATTTTGTTCGGGTCCAAGAACTTTTTGTAAATTCTAGCCTGAAAAATCATATTGCATCTTATGGACCAGGAAATATGGCGTAAATACGGTGCTACATATTCTTCTCTTCGTTACATCTCAAAAGTTTAATAAAATTACAATCCTGAAGATGATTAAATGCTTTGAAACATGGATATACTCTTCCTTTTAACATTCATGTTTGAAATATCTCGGCCCTCTTAAAGTATTTAATTTTGATCACAAAATAAAAAGTTTTTGATTATATTAAATGTTTTCAATTAAAATTTTTCTACTATCTGTACTCTCCCATTATCATTGCCCGCATACCCACAGTTCTAATAATTCCATATTTTCCTTTAAGGCAAGCAAATTCACAATTTCTAATTTACAGCAAATTAGTTTCCTAGTTGTAGTCACTTTTAATTTAAAACTATTTTGATTTATACAAATTGAATTTGTGAATATCACATACATTAAGCATTGAATTGCAATGAGTTGATAGCAGTATGAGTCCCATGCAGGAGGCAGGAGAGGAGATTGGTTGCAATTTCAGGATTGCTGGTGTTTTTTCATTTGCCTCTCTTTCAATGTTATAAGAGCCAACGATATTGAGGATTTCTCAATCTTGCCCATTGGATACTACCCTCAAATAAGTGATTAACAAGATATGGATGTGCACTCTGAGGTTCAAATGCAATTTGTGTATTTATCATTGCCCTCATATTAGTTTAGATTGTGTTTTCTACATTCAGACTAGATAACATTAGTATTCCTATTTGCTCATTCTTAGGCTGGTCCTCTATCAGAATTTAGAGCTGTACTTTGAATAGTCGTTCCTGATGAGGCAGCTGGATCCCTGGCCACTAAGACCCTTCCTGTACGGCAAAATATGACAGCCCGAGATGTCAGTAGAATTGCAGCACACAAAGCCAGAGTCACCAATCCACAATACTATGGTTTATTCAAGCTTGTCAATGGAGAAGGTAAGATTATTGCTGCAGATTATTATTCAGAATTTAATTATGATCACCTTATTATAACTTTTAATGTTTTTGATGCTGGTTATGATATGGATTTAATGTTTGTTATTCAGTGTAATAATAGTTCAGTCACTCCCAATCAGTCAGGGTTTTAATAGTTCAGTCACTCCCAATCAGTCAGGGTTTTGCTTGGTTGTTATGTATTGTTACGCATTTGTGCTGCAACAGTCAAATATGTTTTATACTAAACTTCAACTACCAAAATACTCTAGTAACTGAACTTTTCAGGTACAGATCATAAAAATAATTAAGTGTTGTTTATTTAGAATAATTTTATAACTTTTCATTCTGTGTGTATAACTTTGATTTGCCATGCAACTGAAATGATTCTCATTCTCATCTACAAAAGGATGGAGAGCAGGACAAATGATTACTTAGGAGTTGATCAGTTTGGGTTAAGGAAGGGGAGAGGCGCATGCAATGTCATTGCAGAAATGAGTTCACTAATCGAGAGGAATATAGAATACAAAAAGGACATATTTGCCTGATTCGTAGATTTAGAGAAAGCATTTCATAGAGTAAATTAGGAAAAACTAATGAATATATTGTAGAAAATAAGAATAGATTGGAGGGAAAAGAGGCTAATCTGCAACCTGCACATATCAGACTGCTCGGGTGTGAGTGGGGGTCAGAGGATCTGCATTGGAGGTGTTAGGAAGGGGAGTAAAGCAAGGATGTCCTTATCACTTGAGCTGTTTGTTTATATGTGGAGGAAATGATTAAATATGGCACCTACCGAGAGAATTTCTAAATTTTAAATATGTTTTGGACATTTACTCGGACGCGACACCCTGGCAGGTCGCCTGGGTTATACCAATGTTGGGAACAACAGAGATTAGGGCGTTAGAAACTGAGAGACCCATATTAGAAGCAGAAGCATTGGGCGTGCTTATGGCAGTGCATCATGGTTTAAGTATTGTCGAACCTGACACATATGTAAATATCTTTTGTGATATTCGTTCGAAGGTTTCCGCGGCGATGAGTAGGTGATTTCCACATTTTTCGGGCTGCGTCCGCGTATGTCGTTTAAATGTACATTTAAACGACATACTCGGACGCAGCCCGAAAAATGTGGAAATCATCTTTTGTGATAATCAGGCTGTTGTAGCCAGTTTTATCAAGGGCAGAGGTGTTGTGTTCAATTGCCCGGATGTATTGCAATTATATGTTATGTTAATAAAGGAATTGTCACGAAATGTGACCTGGAGGTACGCAACCTGGAGATGCAACCTGCACATCTCAGACTGCTCGGGTGTGATTGGGGGAGAGGATCTGCATTGGAGGTTTTGGGAAGGGGAGTAAAGCAAGGATGTCCTTATCACTTGAGCTGTTCAATCTATATGTGGAGGAAATGATTAAATAGGCATAGGGAGAACTGGAGATAGGAATGAAAGTCAGTGGGGAACTCAAAAAATCAGTTAGGTTTGCTAATGGCCAAGCTTTAGTTTGTCAGTCAGCTAAGGGATTGCAAGCATTTCTGAGTTTATTGAAAATTCAGTATGATAGATATGGGATGAGAATCAATGTGAATAAAACAAAGGTTATTCGGTGTTCCAGAAAGAAAAACTTAGTTAAGCATTAAAATAGGAGAACACAAGGAAGAACCAGAGGAACAGTTTACTTATCTCGGAAGTGTTTTGGACCAAAATGGTCCAAGTAGTAGGGATGTAAGGAGAGGGCATTGAAGCAGGATGATAAACATTGATTGGAGGCTTTTGAAATGTGGGTGCAAAGAATGATGAAGAAACTGAAGTGGACAGAAAGGAAAAATGAGGAAATATGGTGGGGGAGGAGGGGGGATTATTGGGAGAAATTATTAGGAGGCAGGAAAAGTGGATGAAAAGTATATTGATCAGCTGTGGGATGTTGAAGACTGTAATATAGGGGAGAATATTAGGCAAACAAGGAAAGGGCAGGAATAGGATTGGGATGTTGGATAGGAAGTATACAGAGATGAAGAAGGGCCTACTGTCAAGGTTATATCATGTCCACATGAAATGGCATCAATGGCTATTCTGTAAAAGTCACCATACCATTCCTGGATTCTATATTAGTGTTAATTACCTAGGCTGTGGCATAATGGCAGTGTGAATGAGCATCTGCAAACACATTGATCTGTGATATTTATAGTGAAGCCTGTGTTTGCTATATCAGAATTTATGTTTTGCTGAAAGTTACAACATTAAATCACAACCCATAAAATTACCTATTTTTCCAACATATGTGGAACCTCTCATTGATAAGATTTCATTTTATCAATGAGAAATTTATTGCAAAATAAAAATTGTGGAGCAAGTTGATTCTAATGCTGGAATCTGTATTGATCTGGTGGAGCATCTTAGATTACAATCATTTCACGGAATTCAATGGTGAAAAATTGAGATTAGATTCTGAAAGATGTAAACCAATTTGGACATTTGTCTAAAAAGATAAAATATGTCAAGAGCTACAAGTATGGAGAATTTCTGAAAGAGTGGTTTTTAAGTGATAGATCGTCAAATATCCCTGTGAATGGCATCATCAAAAGAGAAAATATATCGCACTTTCCCACAAGATTGTAAATTGAAGATTATACTGTCCACGGTTGGAATGGTTAAAAAATTAGCACAACCATGTTTTCCAGGCTGTGTGATAAAACTGCTTTAGGAATGCAGGATTTTAAATTTATTGTGATGTAAAAATTCCAGTTGAGGTTATTCATGATGATGATGGCACTGTGATTAATGACTTCAGTAATTAAGTGAATTGTGAAAGTGAAAATTGTTATTTTCCGGCAATTTACACTTTTTTTCTGGGGTTCTTTGAAAAGCAGAAATAAGGGGTTTTGTTGTGTGTTAGCTAAGACAGACAAGGCGAATATGAGGTATACAGCTAATACCAGTGAACCCATTAATTCCCTCTCTGAAGTTATTCTCAGTGAACATAAGCAACCAATGCCTTCTGCTTTTTCAAATTGCATGGAACTAATTTCAGCCAATGGCATTCATTAAAGGAAAATGTTTTTCTCTTTGAAACTGAATGGTATTTGGAGCCCTTCCCATTTCGATTAAGAACATTGGTTTGATTTTGCTGTTTAAATTCCCTGCAGTCTGTGTACACTTGTATAGAATAACATAGTATAAAACTTTAAACAAGAAGCCATGATTTTGGCATCCAAAATCATTTAGAGTGGGTTTTGGAATATAATGGCAGCAGAGTGAGCAATGCAATCAGGTGCTTGATAAGTTACCTGGGCAAGCATTCATGTTTTTCTAGGTGCTGCCATCTGCTAAATTTGGAGGAGATATGGTGAGAGTATAATTCCAAGTAGGAATTACAAAGGCAATTAAAACCAATTGGGTATTTTACAATTTTTGTGTAGTTTCACTTTCAAATATTCTTATCCTCACTTTTTAGCATTTTGGTTATCATTAAATATGGAAACTGTATGAGTTACCATTGTAGCATTATTCAAGGATTTTATTTGGTATTTCATTTTCTCTATCCCACAGAAACTCTACTCTGTGACTTAGAATGTCCACAAGAAGTAAGAGCATTGGTAACTCAGCAGGGAAAACACTGTGTGTTTGCATACAAGCGAATCGATGCGAAAATTGCTTGGCCAAGGACTGCTTCACCCCCTAAATAAGTGATCTAGGTAAGTATTTGTGTGACACTTTGAATGGATACTGTGAGGAACACTGAATTATCTCATCCAAGATAGGGTGAAGAGCTGCTCTGTGCAAAAAGTTTCTAATGTTCCAGTGGTGTGTCGACAGCTTTTGTATAAAGGAAGTATGTCTACTATGCTTTCAATGTGTCAATGCAAATGTTATTTAGGTATGTGATTATGCATTTCTCGTTTAACAGTCTTCAGAATGAGAAGACTCTTCAAGGAAGCCATATGAGGTGTAAGTGTGCCAGCAAGCATTTTGTGAACAGATGAATCAACTATTTTTATACAGTTATGTGGCTTTGCGGATACGATTCAAAGATAATGCAGATCTGTACAGTAAAATGTTTTGTATTTATATATATTTCTGTGAATGTGCTTATAAAATTTTTATCCAGAATATTTATTTTTTGTTTGTTTACAATGGTGCTTGATGTTTCATTTTTTAAAAAATCTGAAGAAAGAAATAATTTTTCCTCATAAATTTTCAGAAAAGCAAAGTAGTTAATGAATGATGTGCTTGTTTCCTTAATGTGTACCCTTACCATTTAAATGTTCAGGGGCCTTAACTAAACATTCTCAAATAAACCTCTAAGTGAATAATGTCTAAAAACTTAAAATAATTTTAGTACGAATACATGATGAACAATAACCATGTTAAAACTAAAATTAAAAAAAGTAAAATGGCTTTTATTAACCAGTCCCTTAATGACAGAAAATATTTCCCTTAATTGTGATAAAAATCTTTCCATTTCCATCTATATTTCTCTCTCATTGTAGTCGTATCACATTACTAATGCTAGTCATGACACAGCTGATTGAAAAATCAAAAATGGCTGTAAGGTAGTTTTTCTACCACTTATATTTGTAGGGTTTTGTACTACTGTATTATAATATGTAAATCACACATTACTTTCCATTGTAACAGCATTTGTCAATGGCACATCTGTACATGAAAAGAATATTAAATTTCTGCAAATTTTTATATTCTTTGTTTTATTTGTTTGGCAATTAATTATTTCTGAAAAGCTAGGTGTATTTAAGGTAGATTTTGGATGGACACAGATTTCTCATCGATACATTTTCTAGCTTTGACTAACAAAACACAAGCCACACCACCATAAACTTCTAAAATTCTGCACTATTCTGTCCTTTCACTAGTATAAACATTCTCCCACTACCTTGATTGCCTAACACTATTCCCTCTCACCCAATAATTTACCCTTATTGAGGCATGTAGCACACCCTCAACCCTTACACTGTTGCCCCACACTTTTCCCTGCCACTAAGTCATACCAACAACAGATTATGAAGATACTCAAAGTTGTACCCTCTATAATGGAAGTGGCTTTACATGTATAATATTGCCCAATATCCTTCACTGTGGCATCTGAGTTTTTGCAACTAGGGTCTCATAAAAAATGACAGCTGAGATGCCAAAGGGGGGAAGGCAGTGGAAGTAATACTTATATGAGTCTTTGAACTTTTTTAATCCATGTTTTCGGGACAAAAAGGATATGAATTTTAAGGCAGCTTACCATGCCTTATGCAACATAGCCAGGCAAGTACCCATAACTGAACCATCAGAAACTGAAGAACAGAGCCCCCCACAAACTTCTTCAATGTGGGAGGAGTTTGATTCCACCAATGCCAGCCAAAAGAAGGAACATCCAACATCTGCAGCAATAGTTGAAGTGGACAATTACCTCCAGGAGTACTTGGAGAGGACCCCTGACCCATTTATTTGGTGGAAGAGCATAAAACTGGTCTACCCCAGGTTTACAGGTTAATGAAAAGAAGGCTTTGTGAAATGGCCACCTCAGTGCCTTTTGAGCATATTTTTTCAAAGAGAGGTTAGTTTCTCACTCAGAAAAGAAGTCCTAACAAATTACCAATGATTGTTTTCTTAAAAATTTACTGGGAAGATTCGAAGATTAAAAGTCTTAATAATGGAGATGAAAACTATTACAATTTCCCACTTATTAAAGATTTATTCCAGACTATTTTCAACGCAGTACATCATTTTCAAGTGAACCTCACGGCACAAAGTTCAATGAGAATTGCTTCAGTACAAATTACTTCACATTCAATAATAAATTTAACGAACAACTGAAAGGCCTGGTCATAGATGAACTGATGTGTAGCTCCTGCTCCACTGAATACATAGACCAAACAGGCTGAGACTTCAAAACAGGAGCAAATGAGCACTGAAAGTGTCAACAGAAAGGAGATGAATCTTCAATAGTTGCAAAACCTACAATTGAAACATACCACAAATACAACTTCAACCCCAAAATGCTACACGTTGAAGGGAAGAGAAGAAACTAGATGCCCTAGAACAATTAGAAATAATTCTACAAAAGATCCAAAACGACCAGTGTTAAATGAAAATTTATTTCAGCCTCACTCCCCATTACTTTAAATAACATTCATTTAGCCAGCCATCTCTCACCTGTCACCACAAGAAACCTATATCCATCTTCCTGCCTCAACCCATCCCCCAAAACAGCACCACCCCGAAGACTAACAGTTGAGCAACCAGGATTTACTCCAACGCAGGATGGACCTTTGTTCCCCATGGACAGACCCTTCCTTCAGACCAGCCATTCATACACGGGCTTAGTCCTAACCCGACGCAGGAGGACACCAACCTCCCACTCACTACAACCACAGAGTGAATTGACTCTCAGCACCCAAATGATCCTCAACGAAAGGCACCAATCTGCCAACAGACTCTAGCCAACACCATCCTCCTTCCCCAGACACTGGCATGGTGATCATCATCCATGTGATGATGGCCGCCATAAGGCATTCAGATAAGAGGAAAAGACCCTCTCATTGCAACCAACTGGACTCTTCGTATTCCTTTTTCTTTCCCTCTTCCTCTACAAACCCTCCACCTCAACCCTTACCCGTTTTTTTCTCACATCCCCAGAGCTTGGTTTTCCCTATCATCTAACCCCTCCCACCTCATGGAGATACCCTGGTTTCCCCCCCTCCTATATTTATTATAATATTGGGCTCTGTACAGTGAGAGCCTCACTTGAAAATGATGTAGTGCATTGAAACTAGTCAGGAATAAATCATTATCAAGTGAAAAATTATAATAGTCTTTGTTATTATGGAACAGTTCCACCACATCACACCTGAATCTGTAATTTATATTACTAGTCTTCTTTTGTAATGCAATATCACTGCTTAGTTTAAAGACAGTAAAATTCAAATTACTTTCAATTTTTGTCCACGCAATTATCAATGTTGCTATGTTGGAGAAATCATAATTTTTCCATGCAAATGAATAATCTGTAAAGCTGTTATCTTAAAAAGTTTCCTTGGAAAATGTTTACTTTCTGATAGAGTATTGTTGAAGGAGAGTCTGTCACTCTGTATCCCCCATCAATATATTTTTTTGCTGTTATACCATCATGCAACCTGTATATTTAATGAGTATATTTTCTCAAGGTGAGTGCAAAAGTAAAATTATTGTTTTACGGCACAAACATCCACTTCATATGCGGGTATTTCTGTTTCAAATATATGATTTCAAGTTATAGTAAATTCTTCATTAACAAATAAGAGTAGAAAACAATTTATTGAATATTTCAATTATTATATTGTATTATGTACACTCTATCGACAATTATATTGACGTTACATCTGTATTATGGTAATTTGTCAAAAAAAACTGTTTCACCCACGTACTTCGATTGGATTTCTGCTCATCTAATGCATTGAATTGCGTTATTCCAGAAAAATAAATAATTAAAGTAATTAAGTCAACGAATTAGGATGAAAATCAGAATCAGAACATAAGTTTATTACACCATTCAAGAAACAACGTAAGAAACACTCGTAACTGGCTCCATAAACAATTGCCAAAATACCAACGAAACTGATTTAACGTATCGATTGACTTCATGTTCCAACCGAGTAACTTATCGGAAACGGTAGGACTTTTTTTATTTTTCATCGAAGCAGTCATTCGCGGTTGTTTCACTCACTGTAACCTCCGCGAGTCCGATTCTCCGAGTCTTTTCGGAGTCGTGGGAAACCTTTTTGAGTCAGCAGTCCCAAACAATCTCAACCACCATACCTTCGCTAAAGAATCGTTCATCTCATTCTCAGCTTCTGGAAATAGGAGACTCCAGTTATCACACTCATTGGCTCGTTCAGTTGAACGATTCGTGAATGATCGTCCCAACTTTACAGTCCCTAATCTATAAACAGGTTGAACGCATCTTTAAAGTATGTGGCACAATGTCTAACCAGTTTGAATTCAGCTGTGGTGTTGTTTCTGAATACTGAATCAAGCTCCCAATGAGATAAACAGCGATCATAGCCAGATAATTAGAGCAAAAAATGCCTAGCGTTTTATTCAACACGCTTTTATGTTGTCATTTGTTTGTTGTTTACTGTTTGAAATCTTGTTCAGTGGATATCGGAGAGGGAAAGTGGACCGAGTTTTGTAAATTATACTGTATGGATTGCATTGGTGATCATGATCTTAAGGTTATAACAATTAATTCGATTCGTGAAGAAGGAAATTCTGTCACAAGTCTTTGAACGTTTTAAATTCATGTTTTCGGGCATGGTTGAGTTAGAAGTAATAATTTCTTTTTACATTATAATCAAAGGATTGCAAACATCGACGCGGCTGTTAAAAGGTTTGCCGACGTTTCATTTTCTTATATGTTTGTGTACTCTTGAAACGGATATGCTGCTGTAGTTGACATTTCTAATTTAATATTTGTAGATTGTACACAACGGTAGTGATGCACAAATTTTAAAGAAGACTACTTTTAGCTTAACTGAACTTGGCCCACGGAGTAGCCCAGGACTATTTAGCGGACGGTGATGCTATGGATTTTCCAGTCGTAGAAACATAAACATTTTTGCCGTAAGTAATTAAGTAAATGTCTTAAACCATTGCATTTATCTCACTACATTGGGCATAATATACTCAGTAATACTCCCTGCAATCACTACCCAGAGTAATATTGATATTAATTACGTAGTATATGTTAAGTCGTCTTTTTTAGCGAAATGAAAACCTTTTGAGACAATATCTCCTAAACTAGAACATTTTTAATAGCAATTTTGCGTAAATACAAAGCACTTCTTCCTCTATCTGCAGGCCTACGCTTACCCCATGCTCTTGCATAGTTTAGGATTCAGAGCCTACTATTCGTCAACAGAGTCGTCCTTTCACCCCAAAAATCAGAAGTACTACACAATATCTTCTAAACTAGAACATTTTCTTCCTTACAATTTGGCCGAGTGTTTGTGGTGAACTATCGGAATGTTAGTTTAAGAGATAAGTGTCATCAGTCAATTCAGGGGAGGATCTGAACCGAGGGAAAATAAGGGTACATATACCGATGAGGTATCCGCAGCAGTAATACATGGGTTTCACGACGATAGTAAAAATGCTCATGGAACTGGTGTCAATACATTTTTAAGGTTTAACTTTACTGACTTGTCACCTAGTTTCCGTATTAACGAAGGTAACTGATCCGCATTGCAGACAAAAATGAATGATCATAACATCCATTAAATTATTATTTTAAAATTATAATGAAATTCAAAATACATACTACGAGAGAGTGCTGGCGGGAGAAATGCGGAGAAGGCACTAGTGAAACGAGAACATACTGACAGGCAAAAGAATGAGGAAGACGGCACTGGAGTGGAGAATTCTGAAAAGGGAGGTTATAAATAGGCATTTTGGATGAAATCAATGGAGGTGGAAAGTATGTAGAAGCAAAGAGATGAGTTTCTGCAATTGCAAGTGCGTGGTTTAAGGATATTTTCGGTCATATGTGGAGCACAGTGGTAGGTAACGTTATGGTTTCTGAAAGACATCGGTACAGTTCGTCAAATAATGGTAAACCTCCCGTTGCCACACCTCACAGCCCATCCAGACGGTCTGGTAAGTGGAAAACGCGTTTGATAATTTCACGAAAGAAATGCATGAAAGTCGCGAAACAGTTCTTTCCGTTTCCTCTCTACTCCTTCGCCTCCACATACATAGTCCAGGTAAGAAAGTGTCCTTCCCATGCTTAACCCAAAGTTTTCTTGCCGTTGCTCGTTCAGAGTTCATCCTCCACAATTACTGATTGAAGCACATTAATTAACATTAAGCGCGTTGATTAACATTGCGGTACTGGATGTAGGGGTAGGGAGCAGAACGGACCACCAATTACTCAGCCTTTTTGCGGCGGCGAGGGAGGTCGAGGGCCACGAGGGGGCGGGGTCCGTGGAGGAGGAGGGGGAGGGACGCCTGTCATGTGACTGCGCCAGTGGGTCCGTGTTCTCCGGGGCTTCCCAATTCGACCCCCGGCAGGGATCTCCTCGAAGGGAGCCTTCTCCCCCCTCTCAAATCTCTCACATGGTCGACCCAAGGGCGGCCGACAGAGCGGAAACTTATCCGTATATGCCCAGTGCCTGTTCCATTCGACCCGTTCTATTCTCTCTTATTACGTTGACCTAATTCGGTACTCCATTTTGGCCTTCTTCCCTCCCCCAAGTTTCGTTGCCTCACGATCTAATTGCACCTCCAACGAAAGGCAACGTGACACGGGAGAGCTTCCTCCGAATTCCACTGAAAGTTAGCTCCACGATGACAGCGCCCCCTAAACGGCTTCGACGGAAGCATCCAATCCGTTGACGGGTGACCGTACTGAACGGGGCGGTTCGGAGCCCGGGGGTCAGCACGCGAAGAGCAATAAGTTACCCAGCATGTGCTTCCGGAAAATGACCTTACTGATTGAAATACCCATTTCCACGACCGCGATTAATGAGGAATTCTTCCGACGAAGTGAGATGACGACCAGATCCCGTATTAGACGTCTTCTTGAGGACCCGCAGTGAGTGTACGACCCAAATCTAATTCTCTCTTCCTATTTTGTCATACTTTTCTCAGTTGTCTCAGACTTGACAGGGAGTGTAATTGGTGCATTTTACGTTGGACGATCAGTGCTTTTGTTTTATCCGGTCTACGAAGTATAAATAAGGATACATATAATTTCAGTGTTTCCAATTTGTGGCAATATTTTGTGGCGTCGTTAATATGAGAATATCTTGCTTTCCTATCCTCCTCCGTTCGCCTTCCAGAAGCGATTATTATATGCAACTTTCATACGCATTCTCATTGATCGTGGATTTATTGCTTAATCTAGTACGTATTTAAATTGATATTCTGAAGCAAATGCATTGCTCCGCAAGCCGCTGCAACGACATGTGAAATATATCCCTGTCAAATGTTGAGTGAAAACATCGTAACTAAAAATAAATTTATGGTTTAAACCCTTCGCGGAGAACTTGGATGCGAAACGGATGCTGATGAAATAAATTTGAAGATTAATTAGAAGATTTAAAGTACGCAACTTTTTTTTAATTTTGTGCAACCTGCGATGCTTCAGTTTATGCTAATCCTGCCCAATTGTGTCACCGCCAGCTTAGTGAAGTACTGTTTTCAATTGGTGTGCAATTATTATTTTAAGCAAAACTCGCATCCTCTTCCTTCTTTTCCTCCGTAGCGGTTATGCACATAATGATTAAAAGGGCACCGCTGTGTGGACTCGCGATCTTACACAGAGGGCAACTGGGAGGATGATGAAAGGTGTCAGAAAGAAATTCGGTTTTTTGCGAATGACTGAGGATAGGCTGAATGAGAATCTGAAAGAATGAGTTACATTTAGTTGGCCGCCTGTTTCTGGGGATATGATGGGGGATGCCCTTTCCAGGGAGGGGATGCACTGCTGGGAATACTATTGAATATTTGATGAAAAGGACAGAACTTGGACCACGGAGCCGTTTGCCTTCGTTTCATATATACTATATTATTGCCAGTGGATTGGTTTAAAACTGTTAGTCTGAAGTCGATTCCCGACTGAGGTGTGCTTGAGTTTATTTGGGCTGAAATGGCAGCTTTTGATGAGTATTTTGCGCGATTACGTTCTCCCCTTGCGAATTGAATTCTAGGCTCATGATATCTGTAATTGGACAGCTAATCTAATAGTTATATTATTTCCTTAATCATGGAGATGAGGTAGTCCAATAATTAAAAGCATTAGATTACTGACCGGAGAATCCGAGTTGCATTCCAGTAGACGTCTCTGGGCACTGCCTTTTTTATCTCAACTGTGAAATATTTCGGATGCCATATATCCCTGCTGTTTATAATTTAGTCTAGACGTGTTGTTTGTGAACTACAGATGTCTTAAACGACTTTACAGAGCCTTTAACGACTAGTTGGTTTGGTGGCCGCTTCTCGCGCAAATGGTCGTTTATGATAAAATGCGCTGAGTAATTATTGCCGCAATGGATGAAACAATAAACCAGCAGCAGAACCACCAAATGTACGCGTTACCCCCTTCCACCATCTCTCAACCCCCTTTTACCCACCTCATTGCTTCTCAAGTTTTTGTTTGCTTTATTCCTCCTCCTCACTCTGGCGCCATTACTTCTCCCTTCCACCTCGCCCACCTTCCCATCCCACTGCACCCGAATGCGATTCTCCTCTCATTATTTTCATCACTTCTGCACATTTGCCACACCCCCCCCCCCCCACCCGATTCCCGCCATCTCCCTCTCATTATCCCTTTTCTCGATGTCTATACTCACAATGGGGAGTCTAGACATTGAGAAGGAAGGAAATGTGTTAAGGAAGGGGAAGTAGGGCTTCAACAGGAGAAGGAGTGGAAGGGAAGCATTAGGTAAGGATGTCGGAATCGAACATGAAATGTAAATTAGTACAATATTAAAGACAGTTAAAATAAAATAGAACATATGGATCCCACGCCTATTCCATTGATGCTGCAGGTGTCAAGTACAATTCTTGTTTTCTGATGCCCTGCAACTACTATCCCATGATGTCTTTGAGGAGGAGAATTCGTTGAATTTTCTAATATTAGGATACATTTCTCGAATTTTATATTGAAGGTCCAAATAAACAGTGTATGATGGATTTTGAATAATTGGCGTGTCCTTGGCACTGAAACAAGCTGCTCTTTTTTAATTAAAAAAGTGCAATCAAGCATTGAATCATAGTTGTTCTAATGATTTAAAACACAATTCTTGAATCATCTGTGTTTTGTTATAGAGTTTTTAATTTTGTGGTAACATTTTTAACAAAACAAGCTGCCCTGAGTTGGACTTTCTCGATTTCCCCACATGAGGCCATTTTCAGTCAGATCCCATACACTACATCCATACTCTAAATGGGGCCTTATGAGAGCATAGTAGCAACATTCCTTGACTTTATATTCACATCTGCAATAAAGCATCTCAAGAATCCCAACTATTTGCTTGCTTGCCTACAGATGTGTAAATATCATTTATCTTTTGAAAAAAAATTCCCTAAAAATTTATGATTTAATATCAATCCCCATTTTGTACACCGTATCAAAATACAATCTAGCTCTCTAAATAATGTTAATAAATCCTCTAGCCCTGAAATCTCTCAGTAAATCACAGTGGTAGCAGCGAACAACCTAATTCTTACTTTTCACTTCATGGTTCAAATTGTTAACAAATATCAAGGAAAATAACAGTGCGATTACCCTTTCATTAGGTACACCAGACGTTATGAGACATCAAAACTACTATCATAAAAAATCATCCCCTGTTCCCATTCTGAATTCTTCGCGCAAGGAATATCAAAGAACAAGAGCATAGGACAGATTAAAGAATATGTAAAATATGAAAGCAATCAGGGTATGGAGGATTTTCAAACCAATCTTACGGCTGAAATACTGGCTTAAAATTGTATGTATAATTTCAATTTAAATTTGAAAATATGAAATTAAAAGATATGTATCCCCAACCATCATTCAAGTGTGACTGATCAAAAATCAATCCTAATTTCATATTTCATCTGTATTCCAATTTCCCAAGGGCACAAAATTTAGTGTCTAATTCTTGTCATTTCAGGGGCACATGGACACCCAAAGAACAACATTCAGTTCAGGAGGAAAACATAGTTTTAACTGTTATATATAATTCAGGTAAAATACTAATTCAAACAGAAAAGATTCAAGAGAGATGGGCAGCATATGTATGGCAAAGAAATTAGGTCAGCAAGGTTTGACATAGAAAGAGAATTTTGCATTGTTGAAGACGGCTTAGGATCTGGCTTACTCAGCAGTGAATTAGATAGGGCATTTAGGGAAACAAATTGAATTAAAGCCATGGGGTTGAACGAAAATCTTGTGAACCTTCTAAGAAAAATGGGAGGAAGAGTCTTTATGAACTAATTCATAGCATTTATGTGGAAGCAGTGAGTATTAGTTACAATTCCAATAAAGGTAAAGTCACATCATGTGGGCACTGCATAGCAATGTTTCATTTTGCATTCAGATAATGTAGTTGTCATGATCAATAACAAGAGGATGGAGAGCAGGGCAAATAATTACTCAGGGGATCATCAGTTTGGAGTAATGAAGGAGATAGGCACATTCGATGCAATTGCAGTAATGAGACGAGTAATAGAAGGAACATTGAATTTGAACAGAATGCATTTCTCTCTTACGTAGTTTTTAAAAGGGCTTTAATAGAATAATTTTGCAAGAATTAATAAGTACATTGCGAAAATAACAAATAAAATGGAAGGATATGAAGCTAATATGCAACCTGTACATGCTCATTTGCTCAGGACTGCGTCCGGATGGATACATGTTGGAAGAGAAGAAAGGCAGGGTTTTCCATCTTTTCCTTTCAACGTGTATGTGGCAGATAATAATAAAGAAGCATGGAAAAAACTTGAATTGGGGGTTAAAGTTGGTAGGGAATTCGTAAAATCAATTATTTTTCCTGTTGACCAGGCTTTATTTCGTCAGTCAGCCTAGGGGTAGCAAGCAATGCTGAGGGCTCTGGAAAGTCATTGCAATAGGAACGGGATGAGAATAAATGTATTTAAAGTAAAGGTTATACCGTTTTCCAGCAAAAGAAAGGCTGATTTAAATGTTTAAATAGGAGAACAAAAAGTAGAGCAGATGGAACCATGCATAGTTTCAAATATGTTTTGGAAAAAATGATAAATATAGTTGGGGCATAAGAATTGTATTAGGGGTAGAAGCCTTCATAAGTAGGAGAATATTGATGCCAGGGATATAGAGTAGGGATGTTAAGGAAAGGCTTGTTAAAATTTTGGCTTGGAAACATGGCAATTGAAGCAGGATGATGGGTGTGGATTGGAGGCTTTCAAAATGTGGGTGTGTAAAAGAAGGGAGAATGTGAAGTGGACAGAAAGGACAATAAGCAAGGAATTGCTAGGCCTGGTGGTGGTGGATAAGGGATTGCTGGGAGAAATCATAAGGTGATAGGAAAAATGGATGGTAAGCATATTGATTGGCAGGGGGAATATGAAGGCTATAACAAAGGGAATAATGTCAGGCAAGCTAGGAGGGGCAAAAATAAGATAGGGATGCTGGACAGAATATAATAGTAACAATATATTCAGAAGTTGGACAGGTTCGAGGTTCTCATTATCGAGTTAAACTAAATGCCACACTACATTGACAAATAGCCCAAATTACTCTAATTTTTAGGATTTTATACAGTTCGAGGCCCAATATATTGGGTTCAAACATCAACAAAATTGAAGGAATGATCCTGCAAGGAAGACCATAGAAGGACAAGCACATAGGACAAATCTAGGACATCATACAGAAAAGCTATCAAGGGATGAGAACCTGAACAGTCAAGGATAAATGGCTGCTGTTAACTATTCTTGGGTTTGTACTGCTGATGATGACCTATAATTTGAATATAAAAGAATACTTAATTCGTCATTCAATGTGGATGATCAAACATCAACCAAACTTTTTGCATTTTGTGTGTACAAGTGTTCTTGTATTCTAATTTTCCAGAAAATGAAACTTAAATGTCTAATTCTTGTCATTTCAGGAGCATTCCAACACCAAAGGAAAAAAGACGAAGACTTTCCAAGGACCTTTCTTGGACACTAATTTGGGATACTCATCATAATGTTGCTTAGGGTGAGTAACAGTTTTGTGCCTTGATTTTCATTATTAATATGATTCACTCAGTCATTTCAATAAAAGGGTATTTGTAATATGTATGAATTTTAATATCACTATTCAATGAAATATGGTATTATCTATAAAGTAACAAAACCTTAAAATTACTTCATATATAAGTAAAAGTATTTTTTTGTAATCCACTATTAAGAGGTAGATTATAGCAGTTAAAAACACATTTGCCCAAATTAATTACCCCTGAAACTCTTTCTCATGACATGATGACCTTTTGCTACAGGTGAGCAACGCCTTTCTTCAGACCGTCATACATTGTCCTCCTTCATTACTCACATATTCATAAACTTCAACATCTTGCAAACCTCTGATACCGTTCAGATAAATAAGTGTTTTTAATGTTACCAGCTCCCGATCTCTCACTCTTCCTCTTTCTTGTGATGTTTTTGCACTTTTCATTGCTATGACTTCCTTGCAGTCTAATCTACTCCATATAGCCTGCTTTGCAGCTCATTTATAAAATTATGTGCAAAATAAGATTTATAATAAGACAATTTTTGGATTGTAAGTCAAATATGTGGAGATGACTAAAATCTAAAGAACTATGAAGAATGTTTCATTGGCACCACAATGGACCATAAGGCATTAGAAAGGCATTGCTTTCCAACCAATCTTTTTAAATATAACAAAAAAGATATGTTCAGGGTAATTTCTTTTAGAAAATCTAGTGATAGTATTCCAATGCATACTTTCTGTTTTTATATCAAATTAATCACTGTTTTTCTTACACCTGTTAATATAATCATTGAAGTTTACAGGAGAATCAGAATGGTGAATAATTGATTACATTGAATTAAAAAAAATAATCATATATGCCATTTTGTTTCCCTTTAGAGCCGTGCGGTGGTAAGAAAATGCAGCAATGTGGTTGGTACAATGGCTGAGCATTGTGACATGTGATTTGCCAAAGTGAGTGTAAAAAATCTCCATCCATACAATGGTCCACAAGTATTGAAATGGGTATGTGGCTGGAGGCATTAGGGCAGCAGCCTTTTTATACATAGATGTCCATTTACACATGCATATATATGCAAATAAACATAAATAAATAAAGTAGTGAAGGATTGGATTTAGAAACGAATGCAGGTTGTTCACAATTGAACCCTTTTTTCAGCATTGGTCAGCATCACAACTTCATTTAATGGAACACTGAAAGACAGACTATATTGAAGGTATTAATTTTTATATTGTAGGATATTCCCCGCTCATGTTTCAAAGCCATATTTGAAATACAATAACTAAATAAAACACCAAATGCAAGTTCATAATATTTGAGCATACCTAAAAGTACATGGTATATTCCGTCTCCACCTGTAGGTTTTCTATTTACTAGTATGGTGTTTGTTCTGGGAGTATGCTGTTCATTGTTTCATGTTGATTGCTTGAGGTTTCTTCTTTCTTGTTGAAATTTTCTTCCTATTCTTCATGTTGAATTCCTCGCAGCATTTAGTTTCTGAAGGTCATTGAGTAAATGATTTAGTTTTTGGAGAACAACTTTTCAGTAACAATAATAATGTTACTTTTCTTTGCAACATAACTGTTTCTGATCTTCACATTCTTCCCAATGTTCAGGTATTCCACTCATGTTTACTTCATAGGTTTTCCTCTTTACTGAAGCAAGTTACTTCACCTTAATGTTGAACCCAAGAGTATTTTGCTACTAGGGTTTTTCCATTTGCTTTTTATATACATTGCTTCTATTACAGCTGCTATTGTTTCTTTGTATTTAATGATACTTGGGGGTTGGTGCGGTGACTATCATACTGGCTTCCCACCCAGAGGGCTCAGGTTCAAATCCTGGCGGTGTTGAATGTACAAGGTTTATTCTAAAAAACCTATGCATGCATTTTTTCAGATCATGAATCTATTCAATCTCTTCTTCTATTGCAGAATAAACCAAGTTGGAAAGCGAATATGATTTGGGGGAAACATAAAAGGATTAAAATAATTAGTTTATTATTTATGATACATTCCTTATTCTTTTTTGCTGGAAGACTGTCTGAAGATGATTGTTTTTGCCAAAACTTTGAAATTTTGTGAAAATACCTACCAGTATTATCCTTGAATAAATTGCTGGCACACGTGGCCACTGCCTAATCGGAGCAATAATATTCTGGAATACTTAGAAGTACATAGTGTACTCCATCTCTACCTGGTGGCTTTCTAATTAGTGGTATTGTGATGGTTCTGGGGAGTATTTTGTTTATTGTATCATGTTGATTGCCTTTAGGTTTCTACTTTCTTATCCTTAATATAAAGACTTGGTAAACTTGGTAAAGACTTCCCAACCCCTCCCTCCCTACCAACCCTTACCTCCCTCCCTACCAACCCTTCCCTCCCTCCCTACCAACCTTTCCCTCCCTCCCTACCAACCCTTCCCTCCCTCCCAACCCTCACCTCCCTCCCTCCCAACCCTCACCTCCCACCCTCCCAACCCTCACCTCCCACCCTCCCAACCCTCACCTCCCACCCTCCCAACCCTCACCTCCCACCCTCCCAACCCTCACCTCCCACCCTCCCAACCCTCACCTCCCACCCTCCCAACCCTCACCTCCCTCCCTACCAACCCTCACCTCCCACCCTACCAACCCTCACCTCCCACCCTACCAACCCTCACCTCCCACCCTACCAACCCTTACCTCCCACCCTACCAACCCTTAATGGAACACTGAAAGACAGACTGTATTGAAAGTTTTAATTTTTATATTGTAGGATATTCCCCACTCATGTTTCAAAGCCATATTTGAAATACAATAACTAAATAAAACACCAAATGCAAGTTCATAATATTCGAGCATACCTAAAAGTACATGGTATATTCCGTCTCCACCTGTAGGTTTTCTATTTAATAGTATTGTTTTGGTTCTGGGAGTGTGTTGTTTATTGTTTCATGTTGATTGCTTGAGGTTTCTTCTTTCTCGTTGAAATTTTCTTCCTATTCTTCATGTTGAATTCCTCGCAGCATTTAGTTTCTGAAGGTCATTGGGTAAATGATTTAGTTTTTGGAGAACAACTTTTCAGTAACAATAATAATGTTACTTTTCTTTGCAACATAACTGTTTCTGATCTTCACATTCTTCCCAATGTTCAGGTATTCCACTCATGTTTACTTCGTAGGTTTTCCTCTTTACTGAAGCAAGTTACTTCACCTTAATGTTGAACCTAAGAGTATTTTGCTGCTAGGATTTTTCCATTTACTTTTTACATCCATTGCTTCTATTACAGCTATTATTGTTTTTTTGTATTTAATGATACACAGTGCGAATACTTATTACCACATAATGATAGATTTTGGAATTCCTTTTTGAAATTTGAAAATACCTACCAGTATTATCCTTGAATAAATTCCAGGCACAAGTGGCCACTGCCTAATCGAGGCGATGCGTTGTATCATTCAGTAGTTTCCCATGACCTCCACATTGAATTTAGCCTGCTCTTCTGGACTTGTCAAACCATTGAATGCTCAAGGAGTTTTTCAATGTAGAGCAAGCAAGGGGTTTGGTCTGAAAGTGCCCCTTGCATTGGCACAAAATAACAGCATTAGACGGGGTCTCATTGGCTTGTGGCTGGGTAATTCATTCTCATCTGTTGTTGTTGTTGTGTGTACATATACAGGTTTGCTTCAGCATTTTCTTCAAGAAAAGACCCGTCTTGTCACAATAAAAAATCTGTTATAGCACATAACTCTTAGAGTGTTCACTGATATTTATTTTTTAATAAGACATTCATAATATTTAAAAATAAATTTTTCTTTATATTTTCAATTAGTCTTTTAATAATTTTTTTAATCCTACTCAAAATATTTTTCAATTGGCATTCCTTATTTTTTTATTACACGCTTCTTATTTATTTTAATTTAGAAGTATATAAATTTCTTTCAATTATACTTTTCATTATATTTTCCAGAAGAAACATCTTAATATTTTCAAATGAGCATTTTTTCAAGTGTTAGTTTTCTTTTATTTAGCTTATAGTTATTTTGAATTGCAATTGCTTCTTATTTTTTTCTCTTAACCGTTTCATTATTTTTCCATAAATTGTTTCCTAATTTTTTAGATTATTTTTAATTGTGCGTTCATAAGTTTTTTCACTGCCAAATTTTTTTTAATTGCATATCTTAAATTTAATAAAAATTAAGCTTTTCTTAAACTTTTTCCATTACCCTTTTCTTAAATATTTTCAATTAGCCATCTGTTTCACCCCAAAAAAAAAAAACGTTTCTGTTCAATTTTTTCTGCTAGTGTTTCCTATCTTGTTTTTTGATTGCCCGTTTTTTAAAAATAATATTTAATCTGCTTTATTGTCATTTAATGTAACTGTATTAATTTTATTTTATAGTTACACGTTGCTTATATTTTTTCGAAACGCTGTTAATAGTAATTATTTTCATATTGCTGTTTTAAAAATTTTGTTTATTAGCTGATTATTAGTTTTCATTAAATTATGAATTTCTTTCCTTTTTTCAAGCACGGATTTTTTATTCAATAATTATTTTCATATTTTATTTTAAATCAGATATTCCTTATTTTTTTAAATTTAGTCTTTTCTTAATTTATTTCAATGAGGCCTTGTGTAATATTTGGAAACAATCTTTTTTGATTTTTTTAAAGGATTTTTTAACTTTTCAATTAGGCGATCAATAATTTTTTTGACTCATCCTTATTCAATAATTTTTCCAAATAAGGTTTTTTATTTTTCAATCGAGAGTTTTTTAAATTTTATTTCCTTGAAGTATGTTTCAATTGTTTTAGAATCAAGCGTTCGTTATATTTACAGTTAAGCGTTTCTTGTTTTATTTGTATGAAAGAACTTCTTAGCAATTAGCCGCTTTTTAATAATTTCTTTAAATAGCTAATTCTGAATAATTTCTTCAAAAAGCAGTTTGTTTACCTTTTTCTAACATCTGTTTCATCCATTATCCATTTCATAATATTTATATAATCTTTTATAAGTTTAATTTTAAATAAATAAAAGTTTAAAAAGTAAAAATAAAAGTTTTTTCGTGTGAGCCTTTCTTTGCCTTTTTCATTTAACCTGATATTAATACTGTAATAGTTAGGACTTCATATTTTCTCTGGTAGACATTTCTTACCTTTTTTTCAATTAAGCGTTTATTAATATTTTTTCATTTTACCGTTTCATAACTTTGTATTCAAATAGCCGTTTCCTTATTTTTCCAGTAATACTTTTCTTAACTTTTCTTTAGTTAGACTTTTCTAATTTCTTATTTAACCTTTTTTAAATGATTACATTTTATGCGTTTCTTAACCATTTCAATGAAGTGGTCCCATCCCCCTACCACCCTGTCCCATCCCCCTACCACCCTGTCCCATCCCCCTACCACCCTGTCCCATCCCCCTACCACCCTGTCCCATCCCCCTCCCACCCTGTCCCATCCCCCTCCCACCCTGTCCCATCCCCCTCCCAACCTGTCCCATCCCCCTCCCACCCTGCCCCATCCCCCTCCCACCCTGCCCCATCCCCCTCCCACCCTGCCCCATCCCCCTCCCACCCTGCCCCATCCCCCTCCCACCCTGCCCCATCCCCCTCCCACCCTGCCCCATCCCCCTCCCACCCTGCCCCATCCCCCTCCCACCCCTCCATCCCTCCTTCCATCCCTCCTTCCATCCCTCCCTCCATCCCTCCCTCCATCCCTCCCTCCATCCATCCATCCATCCATCCCTCCCTCCATCCATCCATCCCTCCCTCCCTCCATCCATCCCTCCCTCCCTCCATCCCTCCCTCCCTCCATCCCTCCCTCCATCCCTCCCTCCATCACTCCTTCCTGTCCCATTTCATGCCCTCCGTCCCATACCCCTCCCCCCTTCCGTTTCTCCCGTCCCGTCACCTCGTACCAGCCTGTTCTTCCCATCTCATGAATCCCTTCCCAATCATCCATCCATCAATCCCCCAACTTTTACTCCATCCACACCCTTTCATTCCGTTTCTATTTCCGTCCCACCGTCAAAGATGGAGCTGAAAGGTGGATACAGATCGAGGACGGGAGGCAGAGATGTATGAAAAATACGGACGGGGATTTATCTGAAAAGTTAAAGCAAAATAAAATTTTATATTGCACCTGGCAACAAATCATGTCTCTAATGCATTTTCTATTCCTTTCTGATTACCTAGACCCTGATTATTTAGCGAACATGATCACATTGTTTCTTAAGTTTCTGAAAATTTGGTTTACGAACGGTTTGGATAAATAAATTACCAATATTACTCCTTTGTTGTTTACCTTTTAAAGTGTATGCTGCAGTATATCGACGTCGTCAAGCCTAATTAATGTTTAGAAAAAACCTTTATTCAATCCACCCAATTTTTAAGTTGTTACGCCAAATAATGAGCGTGACATGTAATGCGTTGGAGGAGTTATGTTGTACCCGTTAAATTCATGAAGAGAGAGCGGGAGAGACAGAATAGCGAAAGTTCCTACGAGGTACAGGAATAATGAATGCACTGCTACACCGAGCGAATTTTTATGGCACCAAATTATATTACTGAATACGACCACCGCGATAATGCAAGAGAGAGAGTCCGAGACAGAATCAAGCACTCGCTAACCCCTATCAAGATATGCCTTCTTAGTAAAATCGACCTTTTATTAATTGGCGATTATATTTGGTTTTATTCTACCAAAAATTGATTATATCAAAAATGGTAATCATAGATTCGGTAATTATCGCATTTATGGAATGTAAATTTTATTACGAAATGTCGTCGTGTGAATTTCATTGTGAATTGAAAATTTTCATTTATTTCGATTTAGTAACATGGCTTTCTGTGAGCGGTCACGTGACCACATCCCTATTTTTTTACCAAAATTCCTGACGACCGAGGAATTTCAAATTTTAACAGGGCCCTTCTAATTTTTATTGATGTTAACGACATTAACCCCGTGATTAATAGTATGATTACTGTTTAAACAAGCTAGGAATTGTTTCACACGTAAAACTTTATTTGCCGAAGACGAAGTGCTCTACAGATATATACTTAGTCGTGTGGTTAAAGTAACTTTGGCAGACGATTCAATAGAATACATGTACAATATTAGTGCGACACTTGACAATTAGAATAAAATTAAAACTGTGTACTGATTGGTGAATTGATGGAATAAAGTAGAATGCCTTTGACATCAGAAATATCAAAATAGCTTACATGCATGAGTTACCCTCACTCACGACCTCTCCTGGGTGAAACATGTAGGGGTTATGTGTGGAAAACCTTAAAAAATTAGAAATTGTGACGATTTTTCAATAGTTGTGAGAAGAAGGTTAAAGAGCAATGCTAGGTAACATTAAGATATGCTGCTGTTACATGGAATCATGATTAAGTGGGATTGATTTCCGAATTGGATCTCGTTAAGCGTAGATGAGCCAGATTTGTAAACGTGTTTGTGATAAACTTAGTAGCCTAAAAATATTATTAGGAGCTAGGAATCGCTAACGGAGCGGAGGTTAAATTACATATTAAATCTCGTGCATAAATTGGAGGCAGATTTTTTTAGCGATGATATTGATAATTTACATTAGCCCCATCTTACTACGAAAGGATGTATCATACATTTTTCTGTATAATTTTCATACAATTTGACCTTACAATTACTCAAACGAAGTGCTTCAAACTTAATTCGACAAATAATGAATTGGTAAACTTTACCGATAGATTTTCAAAGCCAACTTAGATGGTATTCATTTGATTGAAATTGTTCTTGGTACCACGAAATTTTAGAATTCATTTACAAAGATAAATCATGCAATAAAAATTATACTGGGAAACGCCTTTCACACCTTTGTGCTTTTTCTTTTTAAGACATATGTTAACCAACTGTAAGTACGCAACTTGTTCCTTGTTCTGTGTTCTTCCCAACTGTAAGTATATTACTTGTTCAATTATTTCACCCTTCGAAATCAAGTTGGTTCCATTCTTACCATTCTCGTCATTACTTTTATTGCTTACACAGTTAACGCATCTGCAACTCCTTGTCTTACCTGAAGAGAGCCATATGTGGACATTCGTGTTTCTCTTTGGTGATCTTAATGTAAAAACCCGGGAACATTTGCATTTATTCCCGATTAATTTACTTAATGAACCATCGATTAGCCCTCTCGTCATCACTCCAAACTTGTTTCTAACAAATGCCTGTTTTAAAAAATCTCATTAACTCTTAAAACTGCCATTGTAATTAAGTTATTGCATTCATTATTTAATATAGTTTTAAATCTGTGTTGTTGAAATTCGAATCCATTCTTAAATATCCCATTGGCAGTAGTTCCACCGAAGGCGTTCAATTAATATGTACACAAATTTATATTCGAAAAGAACGTTTATGTATATTAACTACCGTACACTCCATAATGGATTCTTATTTCCATCGTATCATAAGATATTTGAGAATATCGACGTATTTTTCATATAAGTGAAAGTGTGTGGCTGCTTGGACTCCATCTTGCCTTATTGTATATCGTGATGGAGTTAACAGGTGCTTGATTCTGCATCTGACTCTCTCTCTCTCTCGTTTTATCACGGTGGTCGTGTACAGTAATATGATATTGTGTCATAATAATTCGCTCGGTGTATCAGCAAATTGATTCTTCCTGTGCCTGGGAGGATTTTTGGCTATTGTCTCTCCCACTCTCTCTCCATGAATTCAATGGATACTACCTATTTCCTCCAACGTATTACGCGTCACGCTCATCATTTGGCGTAAGAGCTTATAAAAATGGGTGAATTAATAAAGGTTTCTTCTAAACATCAATTAGGCTTGACGACGTTGATTTACTGCAGCATTTATTTTAGAGGTAAATAACCAAGTAGTCATATGGGTAATTAATTTATTCAAACCGTCAGTAAACCAAGACTTAAGAATACAATTGAAAGTCACTTATGATCATGTTCGCTAAATAATCAGGGTTCATATCATTACTAAGTAGTCGAAAAATGCATTAGAGACATGATTTATGTTTCCAGGTGCAATATCAAATTTTATTTTGCTTTAACTTTTCAGGTAAATCCCCGTCCGTCTTTTTCATACATCTCTGCCTCCCGTCCTCGATCTGTATCCAGCTTTCGGCTCCATCTTTGACGGTGGGACGGAAATAGAAACGGAATGCTAGGGCGTGGATGGAGTATAAGTTGGGGGATTGATGGATGGATGATCGGGAAGGGATTCGTGATATGGGAAGAATAGGCTGGTACGAGTTGAAAGGGTGGCAGAAACGGAATTGGGAGGGGAATAGGAGCAATGGAGGGATGTAGGGAAGGGGTGGGGGGGGGGTAGGTTTCTGAAGGAGGGAAGGAGGAAGAGGTTGGGAGGGAAGGGTTGGGAGGGGAGGGAGAGGGAGGGAGGGTTGGGAGGGAAGGGAGAGGGAGGGAAGGGAAGGGAGGGAAGGGAGAGGAGAGGAGGGAGAGGGAGAAGGGAGGGAAGGGGAAGGGAGAGGGAGGGAAGGAGGGAGAGGAGGAGGGAAAGGGTGAGGGAGGGAAGGGTGAGAGGGGAGGGATGAGGGGAGAAGGGAGAGGGAGAGGTGGGAGGGAGAGGAAGGATGGGAGGGGAGGAGAGGGAAGGGTTGGGAGGGAGGGAGGAGGGAAGGGTTGGGAGAGGGGAGAGGGAGGGTTGGGAGGATGGAGGGAGAGGGAAGGTTGGGAGGGAGAGGGAAAGGGAGAGGGAGGGTGGGAGGGAGGGAGAGGGAGGGAGGGAAGAGGAGAGGGTTGGGAGGGAGGGAGAGGGAAGAAGGGTTTGGGAGGGAGGGAGAGGGGGAGGGAGGGAGAGGGAAGGGTTGGGAGGGAGGGAGAGGGAAGGGTTGGGAGGGAGGGAGAGGGAAGGGTTGGGAGGGAGGGAGGTAGGGAGGGAAGGGTTGGGAGGGAGGTAGGGAGGGAAGGGTTGGGAGGGAGGTAGGGAGGGAAGGAGAGGGAAGGGTTGGGAGGGAGGGAGGGAGGGAGGGAGAGGGAAGGGTTGGGAGGGAGAGGGAAGGGTTGGGAGGGAGGGAGGGAGGGAGGGAGAGGGAAGGGTTGGGAGGGAGGGAGAGGGAAGGGTTGGGAGGGAGAGGGAAGGGTTGGGAGGGAGAGGGAAGGGTTGGGAGGGAGGGAGGGAGGGAGGGAGAGGGAAGGGTTGGGAGGGAGGGAGAGGGAAGGGTTGGGAGGGAGGGAGGGAGGGGGAAGGGTTGGGAGGGAGGGAGGGAGGGAGGGGGAAGGGTTGGGAGGGAGGGAGGGAGGGAGAGGGAAGGGTTGGGAGGGAGGGAGAGGGAAGGGTTGGGAGGGAGGGAGAGGGAAGGGTTGGGAGGGAGGGAGAGGGAAGGGTTGGGAGGGAGGGAGGGGGAAGGGTTGGGAGGGAGGGAGGGGGAAGGGTTGGGAGGGAGGGAGGGAGAGGGAAGGGTTGGGAGGGAGGGAGAGGGGAAGGGTTGGAGGGAGGGAGGGAGGGAGAGGGAAGGGTTGGGAGGGAGGGAGGGAGGGAGAGGGAAGGGTTGGGAGGGAGAGGGAAGGGTTGGGAGGGAGGGAGAGGGAAGGGTTGGGAGGGAGGGAGGGGGAAGGGTTGGGAGGGAGGGAGGGAGAGGGAAGGGTTGGGAGGGAGGGAGGGAGAGGGAAGGGTTGGGAGGGAGGGAGGGAAGGGTTGGGAGGGAGGGAGGGAGAGGGAAGGGTTGGGAGGGAGGGAGGGAGAGGGAAGGGTTGGGAGGGGAGGGAAGGGTTGGGAGGGAGGGAGGGAGAGGGAAGGGTTGGGAGGGAGAGGGAAGGGTTGGGAGGGAGGGAGAGGGAAGGGTTGGGAGGGAGGGAGGGAGAGGGAAGGGTTGGGAGGGAGGGAGGGAGAGGGAAGGGTTGGGAGGGAGGGAGGGAGGGAGAGGGAAGGGTTGGGAGGGGAGGGAGGGAGGGAGAGGGAAGGGTTGGGAGGGAGGAGAGGGAAGGGTTGGGAGGGAGGGAGGGAGGGAGAGGGAAAAACAAAGATAAGAAGGGAGAAAATAGAAATGTTATCATTTTTGAATTATATGAGAAATATGTAACTGTAAAAAAGTAAATTATACGTCTAACTGTAAAAAACTTAAAAACTTTAAACTTTGATGAAAAAAAATGGAACAGGTTAAATTATATTTAAAAAGAGCTAATTTAAGGACAAGCAAGCTATTAAAAAAAATTCAAGATATATTGAATGAAAAAATTAGAACCGCCTGATTTAAAAAAATAAGAACACTAGATTCGAATTATATTTAAAAACTCTTCATTGAATGAAAAGTTATTGAATAAGGCTGCACAAAAAAATAACAATCAGAACAATAACACTTAAGAGGTCTTTCTTCGGGTGAAACAGGCAACTAATAAAAAAATTCAAGAAAAGTGCAATGGAAAAAAAGGAAGGGTTGGGAGGGAGGGGAGGGAGGGAGAGGGAAGGGTTGGGAGGGAGGGAGGGAGGGAGAGGGAAGGGTTGGGGAGGGCGGGAGGGAGGGAGAGGGAAGGGTTGGGAGGGAGGGAGGGAGAGGGAAGGGTTGGGAGGGAGGGAGGGAGAGGGAAGGGTGGGAGGGAGGGAGGGAGGGAGAGGGAAGGGTTGGGAGGGAGGGAGGGAGGGAGAGGGAAGGGTTGGGAGGGGAGGGAGGGAGGGAGAGGGAAAAACAAAATATAAGAAGGAGAAAAATAAAATATTATCATTTTTGAATTATATGAGAAATATGTAACTGTAAAAAAGTAAATTATACGTCTAACTGTAAAAAACTTAAAAACTTTAAACTTTGATGAAAAAAAATGGAACAGGTTAAATTATATTTAAAAAGAGCTAATTTAAGGACAAGCAAGCTATTAAAAAAAATTCAAGATATATTGAATGAAAAAATTAGAACCGCCCTGATTTAAAAAAATAAGAACACTAGATTCGAATTATATTTAAAAACTCTTCATTGAATGAAAAGTTATTGAATAAGGCTGCACAAAAAAATAACAATCAGAACAATAACACTTAAGAGGTCTTTCTTCGGGTGAAACAGGCAACTAATAAAAAAATTCAAGAAAAGTGCAATGGAAAAAAATGAAGAAAATCTTCATTTTTATTAAAATTAAGAAATGCAATAAAAAATATTTCTACAATAAAAGTAAACTTAAGAGGGAATAATTAAACAAAGGAAACCGATGTTGTAAAAATGAAGAAACAAATTATGGGAAAATGAAGAAACAGTTTGTAGAAAAAAGAAATGAGAAACTATTACTACAAAAAAATTATTATACGCTATATAAAAGAAAACTAACGCTTATAAAAAGGTTGATTAAAAAAATTAAGACGCTTCTGCTTGAAAATATTATAAAACATATAATTAAAAGAAGTTCAAAAATTTTTAATAAAAAAATAAGTGTATAATTACAGAAAATAAGAAATGTCCAATTGAAAAATATATTGAGTAGTATTAAAGAAATAATGAAGAGACTAATTAAAAGGGTAACGAAAAATCTAGTTGTACAAATTATGAATGTCTTGTAAAAAATTAATATCCACCTACTTTAATAAACATTTCCTCAATCCTAATATTTTATGAAATATAAATTTATTTTTAAAATGTGAAAATTACCATTAAGATTAATTTTTAGTTCACACTAGTGAAATGTTAAACCGCTCAATTTAAAGCATCTTAGGGTAACTACTGATTAACCATTTTTCAAACTTGTGTTGATATAATGTTATTGTTTAATGATAATCGATTAATTTGCACCTTAAACCTTTCTCCTAATTTGTCCTTAGAACAAGGGTAAATTTATGGAGAAAGTATCATCAAAATGAGTGACAAGAATACCTCTATGCAATGGTTACATATTCAATATAATGTTGCAAGATTGCTTCTACATGGATAAACAAAAAGCTATGGAAATGCAACAATAATAATGAGAATGTTTTTTTGACCTTATTAAGAAGTTGCCAGGATCATGACCAGCCATCAACAGCAGTATTTGAGGGAAGCCATATGTGGTTCAAAAACATTAAGAGATGAACCATCTACCATGGCATTATGAGGGATCATGAAGAAGCAAGCTCTAACTCAAATGTTGTCATGAGCCTAATGACTAACTAAAAGAAGCTTGTACATTCTAAGAGTTATGTGCTATAACAGATTTTTCATTATGACAAGACGGGTCTCTTCTTGAAGAAAATGCTGATGCAAACCTATATATATAGTATATACACACAATAACAGAGGAGAATGAATTACCCAGCCACAAGCCAATGAGACCCCGTCTCATGCTGTTATTTTGTACCAATGAGGGGGGCACTTTGAGACCAAAACCCTTGCTTGCTCTATATTGAAAAACTCCTTGAGCATTCAATGGTTTGTCAAGTCCAGAAGAGCAGGCTAAATTCAATGCGGAGGACATAGGAAACAAAGTACAATATATATGTTAGTGTGTTAATTCAGTTTTACTCTTAAAATTGTGTTTGCCCTACCAATATGATAAAGCTTGAAAGTAGAAGTGCTGAGAAAAAGAAAGCCTAGGCTGAGTTCATAAAACCTTTATATATAAATCTCTCATCTACTACCATTATGTTAGAAAAAGAAAAACAGTAAGGGAAGTGGTGCAGACAATAAAGCTAAAGAATAGAATAGTTGTCCAGTAAAATACAAACAGAAAAAATGAATTTGCTAGATATTTTTCTGTAATGCACATTAAACCTGATACAAATTGTTAAGAGGGATTTATTATTGGGGAAAGGTGACCATACAAGAGTCAGCAATTTATTGTTGCAATTAAAAACAAATATATTCCAGATTAGTGATGACAATCATGAGTGGTTACAATTTAAAAAAAATGAAGCAGGGTGGCAGTGGAGATCCTAGGTCAATAAGCCTGAAGTGTATTGTCTGTAAAATTTTTGAAGGAATAGTTACAGATAGCATAAAGACAGCAGAAGCCAGAATTGGATATGTCCCAGTCAGCATGGGGGTTAGAAAGGGTTACTTCTTTGATACGCAAATGATTAGATTTATTCAGGATCTAGTCATTACTCATAACCATAAGATGAAAGTAGATGCTGTTGTGATAGAATTTGTAAAAGCATTCCATGTGGCAAATCACAATATAATCTTTGATAAGGTTAGAAAAATGGGGCTGGACCAAAGCAAAACAAACCAGATATAAATTAAAGAAAAAGGTTATCTAATGTGTACATTAAAGAATGAAGAGAAAAATTGAAAGAGTCCAAATGAAAGGAAATCACTTAATTTTGTACAATTCAAATGGGAAGATAGCGTGAAAGACATGGTTAGGAAATTGCGATGGGACAGATTAAATAAGAGATGGACAGTTGTAAATCTGGGGAGAAGTCGGAAGGGAAAAAAACCTGATGTTAAAAGAAGAAGGGAGGATCATACATGCAGTAAAATAAATCCCCCCTCCCCCCCAATGGATCAACATGAGCCTTCCTAAATAAGGGTATGACTGACTGGAGCAGATTACGTGGAGATATTTTAAACCTTTTCCTGAAATGATCAGGGGCTTAAAGAAGAGGATGGCCTAACACCTGGACTGCATCATTTTTTCTTCTTATGTTTTAATATGGCTATTTCCTGGATGGTCTGAAATTATTGATTGGATTTACTGTATTTTTTGTAGCTTGTATTTTGATTTTTTGCTGTGAATGGAAATATTTAAATATAGATCTGTTTACCTTGCCACCTGGTTAATTTCAAAAATGGCCTAATTATAAATATTTTAATTAAAATAATGTGGCTACCAATACCTATCAAAAATTGGGAGCCTATTTCAGTTGGCAAATTCCTCATGACATTTTCTATGACATTGAATAGATTGAGGGTAAATGTTTACAATTGGGTAAATGAGTTTTATCGTGGGGGTAAAACAATAAACAAACTTTACATAATTTTAGGCAACAAGTGGAAGTGACTTCCCGGGAATCAATATGCAAATTTTACAAAATGGATTTGCGAGAGTGAATTTTGCACAAAAAAATGGGTATGAAAAAGATCTTAGCAATGTGTGTCCCGCATTTGCTCTCAGTGGAAAATGAACAAAGTAATCTCAAGTCAGGTCGACTTCAAGACTGACGCGGCTTTCAATGTCCAAATCCTTACAAGTTTTTACATAAATAAATTACTTTGGATGAATCAAAAACACATTTTTACACCCCTGAGAAGAAGCACAATTAAGGCAGTGGGTTTCTCAAAGGGACCTGGTTGCCAAAATGCAAAGATGTTGAAATCAACCAATAAGGTGACAGCCCCAGTTTTTTGGATGCATATGGAATCATTTAAATTGATTACATGAAAAAATGGCAAATGATAACTGGAGAGAAAATGCATCATTATTGTATATTTGAACAAGAATTAAAAAAAGAATTTGTCAAAGAAAAAAATTCTCCTCTATCAAGGCAATGGAAAAGAAAGAGAGCAGAAGTACGGAAGAAAGCCGAACTAGTTAGAATATTAAATTGGAATGCTAAGACGACCCAGAGGACATGGAAATTAGTAAATATGAAGCAAAAGTTGGGAGAGAGGAAAAATAGATATTTTAGGGCGGTGTATGGAGATGGAAGGATAGTGGGGATTACTGGAATCATAGTTATAAGTAGACTTATTAGTAATGGAGAGGAAGAAAACCAGGGTGAAGTGAAAAAAATGTTAAATTGAAAGGTTGGAAGAACCATACTAAACAAAGAGAAAGTGAATTATATAATATTAATAGTAGAACTGAACCTGGGTCATTGTTGAGATCTACACGCAATCATTCAATCATAGGAAGGAAGAATTTAACAGGGTATACAATCAGTTGAATGACCTTCTTTTGGGTGAATTGTGGGAAAACACATAGTACACAAGTTTAGTTTTGTAAACAAGTAGTTTTAAAGGCCATGAATATCAGTAATGAGGGTAGAGCAAGTGATTACCTTGATTGAAAATGTGAAGTGGAGAGAAGAAAAAACAAAAAAGTAAGAGCTAGGTATGGTGGAGGAGGAGAGGGGATCGTAGGCTGAAATCCAAAGAAAGTAGAAAAGTTGATTCAGAAGTTTCTCACTCAATTAAAATAAGGGAGCATCTAAGCACTTTGTTAGGAAAATAATGTTTGAAAACATTGGGAAAAGGAGCAATCCAAAGAGGTTCCAAGAAATTAAATTTATGCTCTACCGAAGGCATTCCAATAAATTATAGTGTAACTTAGTATAAGGAGGGGTAAAGGAGAATTCCGAAATCTATCATTATGTGGTAATAAGTATTTGCACTGTGTATCATTAAATACAAAGAAACAATAATAGCAGTAATAGAAACAATGGATGTAAAAGCAAATGGAAAAACCCTAGTAGGAAAATACAATTGGGTTCAACATTAAAGTGAAGTAACTTGTTTCAGTAAAGAGGGAAACCTACGAAGTAAACATGAGTGGGATACCTGAACATTGGGAAGAATGTGAAGATAAGAAACAGTTCAATCGTAAATAAAAGAAACATTATTTTGTGACTAAAAGTTGAAAAGCTTAATCATTTACTCAATGGCCATTAGAAACAAACTCTGAGTGTAGTTCAACATAAAGAGAAGGAAGAAAATTTCAACAAGAAAGAAGAATATATTCTACTGTCTCAGGCTTCACTTTGTGGAAACATTTCATATCAATAATAAAAAGACTTGGTACTCAGTCAATGGCCATAAATAGTATTTCCTTCACACAGTGCACAGTATCTAAAGATTTTAGGTGGTGCTTGATCCCATTTGTGGGAGATATATCTTTAGGATTTCTAACTGCCTACCCACCTCACTCAAAGCAGCCTTTTACACACCCCTAACCCTCTCAAAACTTCAAGTCAAACTTCTAGTAAAGACACAGCCTTCTCAAATCAGGTATTTATAAACTGAAATGTGAGATTTGCAACAGAGATTTTGTTGGCCAGACAGGGAGGAATGCCAAGTTACGAGCCAAGGACCTTGCAAGGTGGCACAAAAATAAGAATACCAACTCACTCTTTGCTAAGCACCTTCTAAAATTCGACTACAGCAGTTACTATGTCCCAGAAATATTACATATACTCCCAAAAGGATTAAAAATGGATGCTCTTGAGCAAATAGAGTTAAGGAGGCACATTGCAAACCCCAACTGGACACTTTGAAACGAGCAGTCGTTCCTGTCCCCCCCACTCCTTTCTGAGAAACTAGCATGGAATTAGTCAAACAAGCCCCACAATGCACCCTATCGCCCATGCCCCTCTCAGGCCCTCCTTCCCCTCCCCGCCCCCTCTCTGTCCTCAGGGTATATATTTATGCACTGTTTGTTAAGTAAATTTTTACCTGATTATGCGGCAAGTCCGTGAAACGCATTGTTCTTTATAATAAAAATCTATGGAAAAGTACCAAGTCTTTATATTATGGATAGGAAAGAAGAAACCTAAAGGCAATCAACATGATACAATAAACAAAATACTCAAAATCAGAAAAAATCATTAGAAAGAGGAAGAGTGAGACGGGGAGCTGGTAACATTAAAAACACTTATTTATCTGAACGGTATCAGAGGTTTGCAAGATGTTGAAGTTTATGAATATGTGAGTAATGAAGGAGGACAATGTATGACGGTCTGAAGAAAGGCATTGCTCACCTGTAGCAAAAGGTCATCATGTCATGAGAAAGAGTTTCAGGGGTAATTAATTTGGGCAAATGTGTTTTTAACTGCTATAATCTACCTCTTAATGGTGGATTTAAAAAACAAGACTTGTACTTATATATGAAGTAATGGTAAGTTTTGTTACTTTATAGATAATACCATATTTCATTGAATAGTGATATTAAAATTCATACATATTACAAATACCCTTTTATTGAAATGACTGAGTGAATCATATTAATAATGAAAATCAAGGCACAAAACTGTTACTCACCCTAAGCAACATTATGATGAGTATCCCAAATTAGTGTCCAAGAAAGGTCCTTGGAAAGTCTTCGTCTTTTTTCCTTTGGTGTTGGAATGCTCCTGAAATGACAAGAATTAGACATTTAAGTTTCATTTTCTGGAAAATTAGAATACAAGAACACTTGTACACACAAAATGCAAAAAGTTTGGTTGATGTTTGATCATCCACATTGAATGATGAATTAAGTATTCTTTTATATTCAAATTATAGGTCATCATCAGCAGTACAAACCCAAGAATAGTTAACAGCAGCCATTTATCCTTGACTGTTCAGGTTCTCATCCCTTGATAGCTTTTCTGTATGATGTCCTAGATTTGTCCTATGTGCTTGTCCTTCTATGGTCTTCCTTGCAGGATCATTCCTTCAATTTTGTTGATGTTTGAACCCAATATATTGGGCCTCGAACTGTATAAAATCCTAAAAATTAGAGTAATTTGGGCTATTTGTCAATGTAGTGTGGCATTTAGTTTAACTCGATAATGAGAACCTCGAACCTGTCCAACTTCTGAATATATTGTTACTATTATATTCTGTCCAGCATCCCTATCTTATTTTTGCCCCTCCTAGCTTGCCTGACATTATTCCCTTTGTTATAGCCTTCATATTCCCCCTGCCAATCAATATGCTTACCATCCATTTTTCCTATCACCTTATGATTTCTCCCAGCAATCCCTTATCCACCACCACCAGGCCTAGCAATTCCTTGCTTATTGTCCTTTCTGTCCACTTCACATTCTCCCTTCTTTTACACACCCACATTTTGAAAGCCTCCAATCCACACCCATCATCCTGCTTCAATTGCCATGTTTCCAAGCCAAAATTTTAACAAGCCTTTCCTTAACATCCCTACTCTATATCCCTGGCATCAATATTCTCCTACTTATGAAGGCTTCTACCCCTAATACAATTCTTATGCCCCAACTATATTTATCATTTTTTCCAAAACATATTTGAAACTATGCATGGTTCCATCTGCTCTACTTTTTGTTCTCCTATTTAAACATTTAAATCAGCCTTTCTTTTGCTGGAAAACGGTATAACCTCTGCTTTACATACATTTATTCTCATCCCGTTCCTATTGCAATGACTTTCCAAAGCCTTCAGCATTGCTTGCTACCCCTAGGCTGACTGACGAAATAAAGCCTGGTCAAAAGGAAAAATAATTGGTTTTACGAATTCCCTACCAACTTTAACCCCAAATTCAAGTTCTTTCCATGCTTCTTTATTAATTTCTGCCACATACACGTTGAAAGGAAAAGATGGAAAACCCTGCCTTTCTTCTCTTCCAACATGTGTCAATCCGGACGCAGTCCTGAGCAAATGAGCATGTACAGGTTGCATATTAGCTTCATATCATTTCACTTTATTTGTTATTTTCGCAATGTACTCATTAATTCTTGCAAAATTATTCTATTAAAGCCCTTTTAAAAACTACGAAAGATTCAAATACATTCTGTTCAAATTCTATGTTCCTCTTTGTTATTTATCTCATTACTGCAACTGCATGGCATGTGTTTATAACCTTCATGAGTCCAAACTGATGGTCCCCTGAGTAATCATTTGCCCTGCTCTCCATCCTCTTGTTAATGATCATGACAACTACATTATCTGAATGCAAAATGAAACATTGCTATGCAGTGCCCACATGATGTGACTTTACCTTTATTGGAATTGCACACTAATACTCACTGCTTCCACATAATGCTATGAATTAGTTCATAAAGGCTTTTCCTCCCATATTCTATGCAAAATTCTCTTTCTATGTCAAACCTTGCTGGCCTAATTTCTTTGCCATACATATGCTGCCCATCTCTCTTGAATCATTACTGCATGAATTAGTATTTTACCTGACTTATATATAACAGTCAAAACTATGTTTTCCTCCTTAACTGAATGTTGTTCTATGGGTGTCCATGTGTCCCTGAAATGACAAGAATTAGACACTAAATTTTGTGCCCTTGGGAAATCGGAACACACATTCAATCTGAAAATAGGATTGATTTTTGATCAATGACAATTGAATGATGGTTGGAAATACATATCTTTTCATTTCATATAGTCAAATTTGAATTGAAATTATTTAAAAATTTGAAACTAGTATTTCAGCCTTAGGATTAGTTTGCCAATCCTTGATACCATGATTACTTTTCGGTTTTACATCTTTTTTAATCCATCTTATGTTCTTGTCCTTTGATCTTCCTTGCTCAAAGAAATCAGAATGGGAACAGAGGATAATTTTTTATTGCACTAGTTCTGATGCCACAAAAGTCTTGTCTGGTGTACCTAATGAAAGTATGATCATGGCATTATTCTTCCTATTTTTGTTTACCATTTGGACCATGAAGTGAAAAGTAAGAATTAGGTTGTTTGCTGTTTCCTGTTTCCACTGTGATTTACTGAGAGATTTCAGGGCTAGAGGATTGATTAATACTATTAAGAGGGCTAGATTGTATTTTTATATGGTGTAAAATATAGGTATTGATATTAAACCATTAATTTTAGAGATATTTTGTTTTAAACATGAATGATATTTACATGACTTATCATGGGGCAATAACATACAAAACATCTGTAGGCAAGCAAGCAAATAGTTGGGATTCTTGAGATGCTTTATTGTAGGTGTGAATATATAGTCAAGGAATGTTGCTACTATGCTCTCATAAGGCCCCATTTAGAGTATGGATGTAGTCTATGGGATCTGACTGAAAATGGCCTCATGTGGGGAAATCGAGAAAGTCCAACTCAGGGCAGCTTGTTTTGTTAAAAATGTTACCACAAAATGAAAAACTCTAGAACAAAACACAGATGATTCAAGAATTGTGTTTTAAATCATTACAACAATTATGATTCAATGCTTGATTGCACTTTTTTAATTAAAAAGGAGCAGCTTGTTTCATTGCCAAGGACACGCCAATTATTCAAAATCCATCATACACTGTTTATTTGGATCTTCAATATAAAATTCGAGAAATGTATCCTAATATTAGAAAACTCAACGAATTCTCCTCCTCAAAGGCATAATGGGATAGTAGTTGTAGGTCACCAGAAAACAAGAATGGTACTTGACACCTGCAGCATTCATGGAATTGGCGTGGGATCCAGACGTTCTATTTTACTTTAACTCTCTTTAATATTCTACTAAATTACATTTCATGCTCTATTCCGACATCCTTACCTAATGCTTCCCTTCCTCTCCTTCTCCTGCTCAAGCCCTATTCTCCCTCCGTAACACATTCCCCTCTCGTTCCTCCTCGGTTGAATATAATATTTATAAGACGGCACTTGCCTGCAGTTTGTACCTAAAGATAATAAAGTGCACTGAAAACAATCAATGTCAAAGTGTTATTATTTTTCATTATTATGAGTAGAAAAAGATAATTATAGGTTTGTACACATTGTGCCATTATATTGAAATAAAACGAAAACAATATTTGAGAGAGTAGGTAAATACATCACATTTTGAGGAATTTATCATTTTAAAAGGAGGCTTGAGTAAGCACAATAAAGAAATTTTAATACGGAATGAAAAATGGAGCCCCGCGTTTTATGGTTCTGAACCTAGAAAATTGGGAGCCTTGATATTGAGAAAGGGGACCAGAAGAGGGAAATGGCTGGAGTAGGGTTTGGTGTTGGCCAATCCAATGGTTTTAATTATTGGACTACCGCATCTCCATGATTAAGGAAATAATATAACGATTAGATTAGCTGTCCAATTACAAATATCATGAGCCTAGAATTCAATTCGCTAGGGGAGAACGTAATCGCACAAAATACTCATCAAAAGCTGCCTTTACAGCGCAAATAAATCCAAGCATGCGTCAGTTGGGAATCAACTAGAGACTAACATTTTTAAACGCATCCACCGGTAATAATATACAATCGAAACGAAGCCAAACAGAACCGTGGTTCACATTTTTTCCTCGTCATCAAATATCCACATCGAAATTACACCGCTAGAATTATTTAATAGTATTCCCAGCAGTGCATCCCCTCCCTGGAAAGGGCATCCCCCATCATATCCCCACAAACAGGCGGCCAACGAAATGTAACTCATTCTTTCAGATTCTCATTCAGCCTATCCTCAGTCATTCGCAAACAACCGAATTTCTTTCTGACACCTTTCATCACCCTCCCAGTTGGCCTCTGTGTAAGATCGCCAATCCACACAGCGGTGCCCTTTTAATCATTATGTGCATAACCGCTACGGAGGAAAAGAAGGAAGAGGATGCGAGTTTTGCTTAAAATAATAATTGCACACCAATTGAAAACAGTACTTCACAAAGTTGGCAGTGACACAATTGAGCAGGATTAGCATAAACTGAAGCATCGCACGTTGCACAAATTAAAAAAAATTAGCGTACTTTAAATCTTCTAATTAATCTTCAAATACATTTCATCAGCATCCGTTTCGCATCCAAGTTCTCCGCGAAGGGTTTAATCCATAAATTTATTTTTAATTACGATATTTTCACTCAACATTGACAGGGATATATTTCACATGTCGTTGCAGTGGCTTACGGAGCAATGCATTTGCTTCAGAATATCAGTTTAAATACGGACTAGATTAAGCAATAAATCCACGATCAATGAAAAGGCGTATGAAAGTTGCATACAAGAATCGCTTCTGGAAGGCGAACGGAGGAGGATAGGAAAGCAAGATATTCTCATATTAACGACGCCACAAAATATTGCCGCAGCGACGAATTGGAAATACTGAAATTATATGTACCCTTATTTATACTTTGTAAACCGGATAATAGAAAAGGACTGATCGTCCAATGTCAAATGTACCAATTACACTTCCTGTGACGTCTGAGAAAAGTATGACAAAGTGGTAAGAGAGAATAAGATTTGGGTAGTACACTCACCGAGGGTCCTCAAGAAGACGCCTAATACGGGAACTGGTCGTCATCTCACCTCGTCGGAAGAATTCCTGCAAATTAATGAAGTGAATAGGAACCAAATTAGGAGTCACCGCTCTCTCACTTCTTCAGAATGGTATAGTCCATGGTGAACTCAAAAACACATTAATTGCTGCCGTGGAAATGGGTATTTCAAGAATCAAGGTCATTTTCTAGAAGCACATGCTGGGTAACTTACTTTTTGCACTTTGAGTGCTGACCCCCGTTCCCCTCCCGGCCCCTGAGCCGCCCCGCGTGCAATACGGTCACCCGTCAACGGGACGATTAGATGCTTCCGTCGAAGAACTTTAGGGGACGCTGTCATCGTGGAGCTAACTTTCAGTGGAATTCGGAGGAAGCTCTCCCGTGTCACGTTGCCTTTCGTTGGAGGTGCAATTAGATCGGGAGGCAACGAAACTTGGGGGAGGGAAGAAGGCCAACATGGAGTACCGAATTAGGTCAACGAAATAAGATAGAATAGAACGGGACGACCGGAGCAGGCACTGGAGTGCATATACGGATAAGTTTCCGCTCGGTCGACAGAGTGAGAGATTTGAGTGGAAGAGAAAGCTCCCTCCGAGGAGACCCGTACCGAGAGTCGAATAGGGAAGCCCAGGAGAAGACGATTCCCACTGGCGCAGTCCCATGACAGGCGTTCCTCCCCCTCCTCCTCCGCCCCCCAACCCCTCGTCAACCTCGACCTCCCTCGTCTCCCCCTCGCGCCGCAAAAACGCTGAGTAATAGGTGGTCCGTTCTGCTCCCTCCCCCTACTTCAAGTACCGCAATGTTAATCAACGCGCTTAATGTTAATTAATGTGCTTCAATCAGTAACTGTGGAGGATGAACTCTGAACGAGCAACGGCAATAAAACTTTGGGTTAAGCATGGAAAGGACACTTTCTTACCTAGACTATGTATGTAGAGGCAAAGGAGTAGAGAGGGAACGGAAAGAACTGTTTCGCGACTTTCATTCATTTCTTTCGTGAAATTATCAAACACGTTTTCCAATTACCAGACCGTCTGGATGGGCTGTGACAATCGGCAATGGGAGGTTTACTATTATTTGATGAACTTCACCGATGTCTTTCAGAAACCATGACGTTACCCACAACTGTGCTTTACATATGACCAAAAATATCCTTAAACCACGCACTTGCAACTGCAGAAACTTATTCTTTGCTTCTGTATACTTTCCACCTCCATTGATTTCATCCACAATGCCTATTGATAACCTCCCTTCACAGAATTCTCCACTCTATTGCCGTCTTCCCAATTCCTTTTCCTCTCAGTATGACCTCTTTCCACTTGTCGTTCCTTCTTCGCATTTCTCCCGACAACATTCTCTCATACTCAACTATGCCATCATTTTTAATTTCTTTTCCATCCTAATCATTTTCCAACCGTTACCACATTTTCATCCCAAAAACCTCAAATTTACGCTCATCTTCTTGCCCAGCCTCACACATTCTTCTAGGTATCTTTTCTTGTAAGTACAACTGGTCCAAACATTAATTTAGACCTTGTAGTTGACTCGAAAGCCCAGACCATTACTTTTCCTCTTGACTCTCGAATACATCTCTGGTTTACCAACAGGTGAACATGGACATACAATGGACCATGTGAAAAACATGGCTTTTCTAGATTTAGACCACAAACACTCAACGATTGGCCTTGACGAATGCAAGACGAATTGGATATTGAATTCGTTTTTATTCAATTGTTTTTTATTCATGGGAAACCTCGGAAAAAGAACTTCCGCATATTTGAATTTTCCTTTGAGTATAGTCGCGGGAATAACATTGATCATAATTTATTTATCACCAAACGCGTTCCATTGCATAATTTCGGTTGGCCCAGGTGTTGAAGCACCATGGCCACCGAGTCAACCTTCAGCAGTTAACTTTGCGGTGGTAAGCCAGGCACATCCAAGGAGTTTAAAAATTCAGATGGATAGTTGGTGATTTCGTCTTCATTTTCGTATCAATGATGATCGGGAATACTTTGTTGACGAGCTTATCTTTCGATGAAACGAAATCGCAAAAATTCCGAGAAAATGAAATCAATTCGCTCGATTCGTCGACAATAACACGGACATTACCGATAGTCGACTTAAGCAGATACATCGTTCAGCAATGCAACTGATCTAATTCACGTCTATCATGTTCACGTTCCTGTACGCATCCTTCATTCCACGATCTGGCGTGGCCATTCCTAACTTCACTAATAAACTGCCGCACATGAAGTAACACATGACTTCAATCAACAGCAAAGCCTGGTTATGCATCTCCTCATTTACCTCAATATCGAGATTTCTTGAACTCGCACAAATTCGATGTAAAATGTCTACTGACATGTTATCCTTGTATTTGTTCCAAAGGTCACGTGGATTGGATGGGAAGCATGTCGAATGGATGATAGCAAATAATGCGCGTATCGGACTTGGAGATGCAGAAACAGTTACTTCAGCCATTGTCGCGTCCTAATGATTATCGTTTGCAAGTAAATTGAGCTCTTGACATTCAGCACGAAATGTTGGGCACACTATACCATTAGCAGTTCGTGATTCTAACGATATTGGCCCTCGAACATTCACCAGTAACAACCGCAAATAGAAGCATTCATCATTCTGCGGAACAACTGTATTAATACGACAAAGAGCATCAGTAGAACCCACATCCGGACGACCAGGAACCAGGTCACTTTGCTTCATACGCTGAAATTTAATCGATAAAGCGATACGATACGGTATTTTACGATACGATGTTACGATGCGACATGTTTAGGATAATTTAATGGTTATTCTGCTGTTCTGGAGTGAGACGAATCCAGAAAACCAGTGAGACGAAACCAGAAAACCAAATATAATTAAAATCGGCGATATGATATTTTACGATGGTATATTTAACGTAACGATATTTTACGATAGTATACTTTCACAATATTTTAATGATCATTCTACTATTCTGGGCTGGGACGACTCAAAATAACCTGATATTATTAAAATCGACGATACGATACGATCCTGTACAATTCGATATTTTACGATGGGATATTGAACGAAACGATATTTTACAATACGATATTATCACAATGTTTTCATTGTTGTTCTACTATTCTGGGCTGAGACGAATCCAAAAAAACAAATATCATTAACATCGACCTTACGATTCGTTATTTTACGATACGATATTTTACGATACAATATCGCAATACGATACTTCTACGAAATTTTAATGGTTGCCCTGCTATTCTGGGCTTAGATGAATCCAAAAAACAAATATCGTTAAAAAAGACGATACGATACGATATTTTACGATGCGATGCTTTTACGATATTTTAATGATTATTCTGGTATTCTGAGAATGAGTCGTATCGAAAAAACCATACATCATTAAAATTGGTTCAGCCGTTCTCGATTTATAAATGGTGTCACTAACACGGTTTACGACTTTGTTTCATATAAATAGATAGATATAAATTAACAACTAGGCATTCGAATCAGCTCCCAACCCTCGAATGAGGGAGAGAGGCGGTGGAGAACTTAACTGGATACATGAAAAACGATAGAGGTAAATGTATCTCTCAAGTAACTTCAAGCAATATACAGATTTGAGAACAGGGCGCAAGATCGCTCTCGTTTCCTCAGCTAACATTCGACACGCCTAGTTTATGTAAATTTTCTTTTCTTCGCAATAGGCTTACAAAATGTTTTTTCCTCATTAAATGCTCATGTCTCCACTGACACAGGTCGGCGCGTTGAATGCCAATGACGTCTAGCTGACCTAAAAGGGTAGCCTAAAACATCTATAAGACCTACGAATTGGACTCTTTTGCCAGTACTAGCCACTGTTTGCGTCGCAAAGACCATTGACCTATTTGGACCACTTGCATCAGAGCGGTTATTGCCCCTTGGTGGCCCATTACGTACAGAGGATCTGTTCACCACAGGGTATGTGGTCGTGTAGAGAAGAATACAATAATTGATTTATGCCATGAATTGTCTTTATTCCGCGCCCTCCTATTCTGTGTACAATTTCCGTGGGCGTATAAAGAACCATTAGCCACGTGTACAATACGAGATTGACTTTAGGCTATTTCGTGACATTTGAAAGAGAACATAAACATGTATAGAGACGCATTTGAATTATTTTCCGGTTACAAAATAATAAAGTGTCTTTCATTTCTATGCTTCTGATTCATTCGTGTTCCCTGATGAATCCGGGGTATGGCTTGAAGGAATTTTGACATTTAGTGCCTTGTCTTTTCCAAGGGAAAGTCTTGAGCTTCGAGTGATCCGTCACGTAAGTGTGTGTGGACAATTGCAAAGGCACCGGTTGAAGAGAGGCTTTTCTCTTGGAGTAACATCGCTGTGGAGTGTGCAGCGTGCCAACTTAGTGTCCGTTGTGGCGGTGTGATTTACTTCCAGCACGCGAGTTATTAAATTAATGATAATTAAATTATTTTCAAAACCTTATTAAAGAGGTTCGAGGAAAGGAGAACAGTTACAAGTCGATGGACAATAGAAAGAGAAAAGGCGCGCTCATTTTAGCGGGGGTGGCCCGAATACCATAACCATAAATACCTTCAATTTATACCTTTTATCACGCCTAATTCAATCTAAAAAAATTTAAGAAAACAATCAAAAACATATTTCGCCAAAACCTTTACTTGCACGCCTAGCTACGTCAACGTCAGCGTTAGACGCGTATTTCGCCTTGGGAAAGCAGTGCGACACAACACGATAAGATTCACGACCTACCAATGAAATGGGTTTTGTCTTGGTGAGATCGCTCAGAATAGAGTGTTAGAATACTGAGGATTTTTTAATAAAAAGGAACCAAAGAAGTATTATGATACTTGTATTGGTCTAGTTATAAAATAGTTAAGGCTCTTCATATACTTGTCCTCCAGTGGTGGTAGTTGTATCCATGTATCGTGACCAGGCCAAAACCCTTTAACTGGAAATACAGGGTCACTCATCCGAGGGCAATTGAAACGGATGGGTGCACATCGCAGGGGAACTCAAAATGACATGGGGAAAGGTGGACCCGTTGAAGGTTCATCCCGGGGTGAGGACGGCGGTGGGGTTCAAAAGGCTGTCAGGGAATATCAGGGAAGGAATAAAATATAATACTGGTAATAATATAGTTTGCAGGAGCGCCGATGACTGAGGTCATTTGCGACTAATTGTCTTTGTTTAGAAAAAGAAATAAATGAGATGAATAATATGCTGATTCTTTCGGCTAGGTATCTTGTGCAGTAATATTTCACAAATACTTCCACATCAGAAACCGTTAAACGAGACGGAATAGTTCCAAAAGCCACCTTTAAAAAGTACTGGAACGAATTTCCGAAATGCCCCGAATTTAGCACTCCAGATAAAAACTATCAACAAATTTAATATAATATTTCATGAAATCTATGAAGAGCGCTCGATAAAAGGCATAGGCGAAATTTGTTATTCTGCAACAAAGTCAGAAAAGGCTGAATTTGACAGCGAGGCATTTTTGTCGGCAGAGCCAAATCGAAATCGGTACAAAAGAAAGGGAAAGTGGACAACAGAGAGATTACAAAAATTGGAAATCTTAATCCATTATACATCATACTATTTTTGATACTGTCGCATCCAGCTCTTTGTAAGAATACTAATCGAGGGAATGTGGTCACACTCATGTTCACATAATTCTCGTATGAAAAAATATTACACAGGAGCACATGAATATTACGATGGCTTGTTGGGCGACTCCCTTAAAGCGGTGGACTACTAAATGGTAATTATAACGCGGAGACTGGGGAACCGATCAGAAAGAAATTCTTTCAAAAGAACCGTCTTTCACAGGTAGGACGCATTATACGTGAGAGTGACCCTTTATCTAGCGTGAACCCGTGAAGGAAAACAAAACTCACTTCTTAATTTTCATAGTGGATTTTGTAAACGTGATTTACTCGAGTGGTGTAGGCAAAGTACTCAAAAGAAAGAACTTGGGCAAGAAATAGGATTTGGGAAGGTAAAGCAAATAAAGCGAAATCTAACAAGGGTATAGGATTGCAGAAGTTTTATCTGTTTGCGCAACATTACGCTAGGAGTAAGATTGTTTTGCCCCGCATCGGCCTATTGGTATTTAACTTGCACACCGAAAAAATGATGGAAGCGACCACTGAGAAGAGTTTGAGAAGGGACTGAAGTTAACAACATGGGGACATTTTATTTTCTCCGCTTTGCTTATTAAAAAATTAAATAAATCTGACTATAAGGAAAATAGAAAAACCACAAATTATGAATGAATTTGCAAATACAGATGGAGTTGCGTCATTATTTTGGTCGTTTGTGAACTCTGAGGAAAATGAGCGGAATGAGGATTTTTCAATAAGAGCAGCAAGAGAGGAAATTATCATAGATGCTTTGTCAAAGGCCATTAGAAAAAACTTCGCAAACAATAAAAAAAGGCAGTCTAATTTTAAAAGTTCCCTGGTCTATATATCAATGAAGGACGAAGGTAGTATATCGGCATATTCGTTAATTGAAGGAGCGCGTAGAAAAACTGCAAAGGCATTAGAGGAGAAGGGTAAGAAATGAGATTGAGAGGTGAGAATATTTGTTCGGGATGTAAATTTAAAAAATAATTTATAGGATATCCGACAGAAGCGTCAACTAAATAAACCCCAAGAATGCCGCAGTGTTCTTGCATTAAAATCGCATTTAGAAGTAAACGGAAAACAAATGGTAGCATATGAAATACCCTTATTTTTCGAAAAGTGAAATCATATAGCCAGTATATTAAACGGCCGAAGATAGTGAAATAAAATTAAGAAAGGAAAATACTATTATTTAAAAGAAGTCATACTATTGATCAATATTCAAACCCGACACATTCAAAACCGAGGGCAAAAAAACTAGACATTTACAGCAAAAAAGTGGGTGCCATGAAGTGTACTATATAATTTAGAACTTTAGATTAAAAAATGAAAAATTATAACCATAAACCCATGTCCATCTGCACTTTCACCCTTCGTCTTATTCCCCGCTGCTTACATTTCCCACACTCCCACCTCGCGTACACGACAGCTGATGTAGACCTATAGCATCGAAATATCGAGATTGGTAAGAGTTTCCAACGCATCCACTAAAAATGATTCTCATTCGAGACGAAGTCCACCCATTTCCCCTTTCATCAAATGTTCACTAAAGCATACCACCATTAGGCTTATTTAATAGCGTTCACTGCCGGGAAAAAAATGCATTACTCATTTAAAAAAATCATTACTCATACCGCACTTTAGGCTTGATGAATAGATACCTAACCTAAGAAATTGGCGTTCACTGCCGGGGAAAAAAACAATGCATCACTCATCACGCAAAAGCGATCCGCCATGCCACCAAGAAGACGCGACCGTAGACATTCCCAGCTCTAACGCGCACATAGCATTTCTTATATTTCCATGCGAATAACGACTTCATTCTCAACCATCAAATGCCTCGATCTTCGTAACCTCCCAGTTGTCCTTTAAACGCTCCAGTAATTCATGCATTACATTAGAGTACTTGCTTCCTTTTACATAAATTTAAATACCCGCACTGCCCTTATGACAATGTACAAGAAGGTGGAGGCAGTGATTTCAAGTAAGAGGTAGATAAGGCACCAATGGCAAGTAATTCAAGATAGCAATTTGACAAGTTGCCGGTACCGCACTTTAGGCTTGATGAATAGATACCGAACCTAAGAAATTGACCACGTAATTGGAAACGATGCGTTGATACGCTAAAAAGCAAAAGTATCCCATATGAAGCCACGAATCAATATCGTAAAAACAGCTTCCTCTATATTTCCCGCAAAAAGTGGATATAATTCCGACATCTCTTGAATTGAACTTTTTCACTAAAAATATTATCAGAATTTAATTTGGAATGCGGTTGTCGATAAATATTTTACCAATACGACTTTATATGACAGGTAGGTTTAAAATGCCGTTTCGGTCAATAGACTGAGGAAAAGAGGAACTTTGCAGTAAGGACCGATTGAAGGTACGCAATATATGTTCAAAGTTATTTGCAGCTGACTCATCTGAAAACGGGACAGCACTGAGTATTGAACGTTAAATGCACAAAATGGACTTCGTGTCACGTCCGCAGAAGTGAGAAAAGTTTGAATAGGTATTTAGAATGAGATTGACTCATTTACTCACCGAAGGTCTTCAAGACGACATAAATCCTGGAAACTGTTCCTCGCCTCCCATCTTGGGCAAAATGTCTTGCAAATAAATGAAGGGAATCACCCCATAGGAATACAACAGTTAAATGGTGCGCTATCTCGACACTTCCGCATGGAAATTGTTAATGCTGATCATGAAAATACGCATTAAATGCTGCCATGTAATCGGGATCTTAAGTAACGGCACATCGACATTCACTCATACTAGATTACACACTTCATGCTCTTCGCCTGATTACACCAAGACCTCCCTCCCAAGAGCAACCCGCGACGCGCAGTCTCAAACGAACGCCGTGATTGAATGGTTCCGTGGAAGGTGAGTAGATGGCCCAGCGTACAATGCGGGGAGCGACGGAAGGTGGGGAGAGAGCCCCATTCAAACGACATAAGTGACGGGTTTTGTTTTGGCGGGGGTGGGGTGAGTGAGAAAGGGGGGTCGATTGCGGCTGTCTCTGGCTTGGGATCAGCGTCTCAGATATGAATCAGAGAGGGGGCTAGGATACGAGGGACAAATTCCGCGAAAGCGTCTGGTGGGTGGTGCGAGAGCACTGTGGATTTTCAAAGTGCTGAATAGCTTTAGGGTCCCGGCGGTTTCATTTCCTGGAAGATCTTGACTGGTGACACATGTTCAACAACACTTCCCGGTGCCGATTCTGTCGCTAGCCTGCTTATATTGCTCACGACTGCGATGTCATAATCTGTGTCGGAAGTTCAGAGAAAATTTGCACTTACTTTAGTCTGGCATGGCTAATTTTCACATGATACTGCTCAATTTTGTTATTTTGATTCAATCGTTAAAGCAATTATAACAGTGTGGCTGAATTACAGGACCATTTTGATCGTGGTTATAATGTGCGTTTCTAATCCGAAATAGGAGAACACGCCAATGTAGAGCAATAAAGAGAAACCTGATTGCTGAAATCACTACAAGGGTAGACCGACTCGATCTTATCCCTCCGATGCCCAATTTGTGCGGAAGGAATCTGCAGTGACAGTGGTCCCTCAACATAGGGAGCACACATCCTAATGAACACTATGGCTTCGGGCTCCAGGCCGTGGAAGTTGTATGCATCCATAGAATTGGTAGGAGAAAACTTATTTTCCCTCACATTTTATTCATGGCAAACCTATTTCGTATTTGTTTTTTTAATGAACCGTCAGTTCTGCAGAGACATATATATATATAGGTAATAATAAAATAATTACAAATTATAATTCCGTATCATAATGGACCGCGGCGAAACCAAATAATGCAACTTCTGTGGAGAAGTACGCGGTTCCTTCTGATGCTACGCATAGTGTTATGATCTTAACTTATTTGTGTTTTTCCGCCTATATTTAAACTATTGATTATTTAATACTTTCACCATGAAAAATTCCCGTTTGCGGCTGTTCGTGATTTCCTTGTTTGATGCCTATGGCCAGAATAATTAACTGATGAACTTGGGGTTACCAAGAAGGCTAATTAAAACTCCAAAATAGGAAGAAAATATTTAATCAGATGGCAAATGCTCTCTAACTCGGGAGAATTTTCGACCCTGATGGTGACAGGGGATGAGCACTTTTCGAATGCTATGGACAGTCCCGACCTTGCACCCAGCGATCATTTCCTCTTCTTGCTCTTAAAACATATGCTTGGCGACAGCGGCATGAAGATGATGTGGAACTCAAGACTGCCGTTTTAAATTGTTTCAATTCAAAGGCGGCGTATACATTTTCCACGCATACATATCTATGTTGAGGGATCAAAGACCCTGGTACAGCTTTACGAAAAGTGCTTGAAAGCAAACGGCGATTTCATAGAAAAGTGAAGTAGGTTTGAGGGGACTTAAATCATCAAGCTTGCTTTACTCCTCAATTTTGCCTCGTGATAAAACTATGAAGAGTTTACCCATTAGCAATAATTCTATGTTAACACTAAAATAATTTTCTACTTCTCCTTAAGACATGGGAATATTGTATTTTCTGATTACACATGATGTTATCAGTTTTACTCGCTAAATTAATATAAGTAGCATTTACCAATGGTTCATTCAGTTGTCATTAAGTTTGCTTGGCATTATTTTTATTTCATGTATGCATTTGTTGTCTCAAGAGAATTTTATTCCAGACCGTTTCATTGCATATATTCATGCAAAATCAATTCCATTGCTCAAACATGGCTTGATTTTGAATATTCAACATTTCGTGCGATGTGTGATTTTTGAGTAAAAGGATCAATAAAAGAAATATGTTGTGCCATATATTCCATTTAACATAGCCCTGAATAAACATCACTATTCAAGCATAGTTCCTCACAGTATGTAATATAGTTAAGGTTTTTCTAGGATTGGAGCAGATTCTATTGAAAAATTATTAAACTAAAGTTGACCCATCACAGAAAATATTTAAATTCTATCATGTTAATATCTTTTAATGAGGCCGTATCGTAGTGGGTTCCTCCTGAGTCTTCTATTCAAAAGTATAATTACGACAGAGTTAACCACATATCCAAATCGACTCTGAATTACCTAGCATTGGCCAAAAGTTATAGCCCACATGGGACTAGTTAAATTAAGAGTACATGCCAACAACTTGTGATTGCTCAATCAAAAATGTCACAATTAAACATTAACAGTTCATGGAAGGTTTAGGAAAACTATGGTTTACATTTCATTCATTGTTCAGTTACTTCGTTAATCTCTTCCAAAAAGAAAAGTATTACTACAAATATATTAACTACTAATTAAAATCAAATAAGTTTTTCCAAGCCCCAAATCTACACCCATAATCTTATTTCAACAAATATGTTTCTTCATTGTATATAACCATGTTCCGTATAAACACTTTAGCGAGTCATTTCCCAACATTCTTAATCAATTTTCCTGCCATCAATTCCTTCCTATGGTATAAACCTTTCTTTGACAAATAATTCTTCTTCTTATGACCCTAACAGTATGACCGTTATGGTCAAAGTTGAAGGGAGCAGCAGCTTAATCTTGACAGAAGACTCAAATGGGAATGCATTTTAATTCAGCAGATGTCATACTCCAATTTTAGTGCTCTTAACATTGCACCCTACCACATGTGGATAGGAATAAAACTGATAAATTACACCACCACAAGGGTTCAAATCCAGATTCAGTGGGTGTAGTGTGAAACCAGTAATCAAGCGCTGCATAAATCCAATCTCCCAAAACAGTGCTCACGTAACTACGTATCAAAATAACTAAATTGATTTCTTCCATACTTCATAAACAGATTTTTTCCTTACCAGAGAATATTCTAAATTATTTTGTTTAGACATGCATCAGAAAAATCATTATTTTCCTATAATATTCTTTATTCAAAAACCATTTAGGTTCAATGGGCTTGTCATTGCACAAAGTATCATTTATAACAGTTGTCATGGCCCAAAGATGTCTTGAGTAAAATGCATGGTTTGTAAAAAAAGCTTCGGAATAAGTATATGAAATTGATTTATTTCAGATATGGCTATAATGCCTCAATCCTTCTCTAGAGATCCCTTAAGTGTTGATGCACTTTTCCCAATTTTTCCAAGACCCGAAGTAGACCCATTTTTAAACTTCTTGTTGTCCATGGTGAAGACCACTAATTGGGGTTTGTTGCATGTAATATATTGGATTTATGTTTAACCACTATTTTTTACATTCAAATATCTCTGCCTCATAGGAGAGAGTGCTTCATCATGTTTTTGACCAACATTTAGGTTTCACATTTTTACAGTTCTATAAGTGCAAAACGAAAAAGCATTTTAGAATTTTTTTAATTTCACTGCCTCTCTGAGGGGTACATTATAGGAGTACAATATAGAATAGCACATAATTGGGGCAGATGATATTAAGTGCACGCACTCACAAGATTGGACTAATTTAGCTTTCAGTATAAATAGAGCCTGCTAAAATGAAATAATCTATCAAGCGAGAAAGATTATCAGAAAGACCTTTAAAGGAATCCTGTTGAAGGGGAGAAGAGGATTTAGCAGTTTACTAATTTCACTGCCTCACTAAAGAGTACATAAGGGATCCTACCTGCATCACCCATTCCCTCTTTATAACAGTAGTGAAAAATGCCCTCAACACATCTCGAAAAGGTGCAGCTCTGAACACACGTACAACAGAACAGTGGAATACTGTCCAATCAGAGTATGGGCTGAGGGTAATATGGTAGACTGCTGCCAAGAATTCATTACTTATTTCCTCTGAGTACTTTCAACAAGTTTTGAAATGCTTTCCTGAATATTTGCTTGATAGGTACTTCTAAAACTCACAGGGACACTTCACGCCAAGAGTAAGAACTCACACTGAATGTTTGTGCAATGTTTACATGCTGCCTGGATACAAAGGGAGGTGATACTGAAGGATGTAGGGTAAATTATATCAACATTAAAATTATAACAGGTAATTTATAATGTAGAATAAATAATGAACTGACTGAACTGAAAAAGCAAACCAGACTCCCGGTTCATCTATATATGAGTACTTCCAGATGGTGGGATAACTCATTTGGCATTTTGTTGAAAAAATATGTTTCACGAGGGGAAGATCAAGTCATCCAGTTACAAAACAATCATGAAGTAAAGTGCCAATAGAGATGAGGTGTGCCCAGAAGCTTCTCACAGAGGGATTTAGAGAAAGTTTGAAGGAATTCCTGGGGAGATAGTACTGTTACTTTTGGAGCCTTCTACATATTGTCACATGTTATATTTAACAATCATTGCATGTTACAGTGAAAGTAATACAAATATTATCATATTCTTAAAATCCTTTTTAATACTAGATGATTACAACCACTGACCTTATATATTACTGCATATAAGATTGCTTCTAGAAATTTAACTCTTATAGTACAAAAAAGGGCACTTTTTTGCTAATTTGGTAGTAGGAATTTTACTCTATGCACTTGAATGACATTGGTCTGATATGGCATTGATTTAGCATTTGCCAGAAGGGACACCCGGAAAAATTTTTAATTTTTCTAATTCCAAAAATCCAAATTAGTAGCATAAATTATTCATACACTCATAAATACAAACACATTCATTCACACACTTTGCACACAATCCTTCCATTGTTGCAGATTAATGATCAAACGATAATCATAATGAGACTATGTGCCTAGCAACACTGCATCCCTAACTGCTGCCTATGTTATGCCTAAAAATGTGATTTTGGCATATCCTACAGCCTGCCTACAACTCAGAAATAACTACATGTATAAACACCAACTCAATTTCGCTACAGTAATTATTTTATCTAGGAAAAGATGACTTGAAAATGCCTAATGTATTAATTATGTATTTATGTGGTGATACTTTATTAGTAATTCTTTGATGTGCAGTGAAAGTCGAATCAAATTTGAACATATATCTAATAATTATGTGTATAAGGTGACAGCACAATTTCTCTTCTTGTATTCATATGAAGTTCACTCAACCAAAGAAATGCAGCATACAAAGCAGGTAGTTCATTGATGTCACTCTATTTTCCTCCAAAGTAGTGGGTTACTTCTGTGCGATTCATCCTTAAAGTGTAACTTATTTCTAGCTGGTCAATAATTAAAATTACCTAGATTCAACCTAAGATTGGTCAAAATACACAATGCCACATACAAGGTATTTAAATCTATAGGTTTAGGAAATAGTTAAATCAAAAGCATGTCCCCATAAGGTAAATGATTCCCACAGAAAGTGAATTAAGATAATACAAATTAAGTTTTACATAGAAAGCTTAATGAGACAGGATTAATAATATGCCATAAAATCAGGGTATGCAGTGTATGAATAGGAAATTTTTTTCAGAATCCAGCAATAATAAAAATATTGACAATTTTTAAGTATTCCAATCAAAAGTAGCTTTAGCATTGCAATAATTTTGATCTGAAAATGGAATGATCTCACAAATTAAAGGCCTACATTTTTTAAGTGAATGTCACGTAGTTGGACGTAGGATACCACCTTGATTTAAAAACACTGATGAGAATAATAAAAAAGCATATTTCACTTGTTTTTCTAGCATCTTAGGGTCACTAGTTATCACCAAATAGAGTACAACCATGAAAGAAGTTGGTGTTTTAACTGACCATAAACTAAATCACTCCCACCACATACAGACTGTAAAAAATAAAGCAATGTCCCTATCAGGCCAACTTTACCACTTCACAGAAATTGAAGATCCAATTGCACTCCATTCATACTTCTCAACAATTGTCCTTCCCATATTATTATCATATTGTTCCCCAATTTGGTCTACCTCATCCCCACTAATCTAAAATCCCTCGATTGCATCTCTCACTTCTTTGCCAAAATAGTCCAACACCGAGGCCTACTTTCCACAATATGTCCTCAAATGCTGTTCTGTCTTATTTATCAATTTCTAGTACCCAAAACCACAGACACAAAGCTGACTTTAAACTCCACCACAACACCCTAAACTCGATTATTGATTGCCCTGAACTGCTCTCTCTCTCTTCAACTTCAGCATACCAACTCGATCCACCCACACCCACTCACTAATCCATCTGCCTATACCTAGAATATCTCTCACCCAGCGCTCACATTTATTTCACCTCTCCTCCCTTCTAAATTCACTCCCTGACACACGGTTGATCCTTTTAACCTATCATGCAACAATTTCACCACCCAAGCTTTATCCCAGCTCTCAACAAATTAATTTTTTTCTTCTGTCCATGTTCAGTTCTCGTTGTTTATTGTAATGCTGTTATTGAATTTTTGTTCTCTTTCATGTTTGTTATATTATTCACTATAAATTGGCACTACTGCTGTGTGTGAATAATGTTTTAAAATAAATAAATAGTAGGTAATCACATGTAATTGCAGGCTTGCATTCAGGCATATTATTTAGAATTATTTGTCCAAAGGTAAGTCATCCGGAAAAAAAATCCCAAAGGAAAATAGACACACGAAGACAGGAATTAGAAAATAAAAATAACCATAGGAATGAAAAGTAAAATCACTGAAAAGTGACAATGTTGTGTGAGCATTCACATGATCTAAGACACAATAGACATGATCAAACACACACATACAATAAGTAAAAACACAATGACTTGCTCTACCGTCAAGAGCAAGAGTATGGATATATGTGCATCAATGGATATCTATGCAATGGTTATGTTTCTTCCATAATGTTAAATGCTTTCTCATTGGGATAAACGAAATTGAATTGCAATTAAATTAATGAGGGGGCATAGTTTGTGTGAATGCATAAGAGAATTTGTGGACCTCAATAAGAAGATGCCAAGATCATCAATGGCTGGAAATGAAGTATTTAAGGGAAGCAGTAGGCGATTCTAGAATTGTAAAGGAAGAACCAAGATCCACAGCATTATGAGACATAGTTAAGCAGTCAGATTTACCCAAAGGCTGCAGATGACTTCATTGGAAACATTAAGAAGGTCAGAAATTCTCAGGATTATCTGCTGCAACAGATTTTCAATTGCCAAAAGATGTATTTTATTTTAAGATTTTAATGTACAAAATGTTGAAGCATCAGCAAAAATACATAGCCCAAAATGGCTTTCTCATATAAAATAGGAATGTCATAAACAATAAACTATCTATTTTGGTTTTATTATGTTTTCTAAAAATAAAATCTTGATTTCATTCATTTACTAATAGAAAAAAAGATGAAGATGATTCACAGTCCTAATCCATTGTTATATAATTAAATAAATGATCAAATTTGTTTTTTTTTAACTATTGAGTTTTTAATGGTCATGATAATATAATTAGTGTATCCTATGTATTACCTCCAGTAAGTTATTCATGTTGTTGGTTTAACACTTTTTTTATGGAATCAGTTTACAGCAATGGAGTGGTATGAGCATGGCTCATATCCTGGGCACGTTAGCATGATAAACCTCAACAGTACAACACACAACCCCTGAACCATCTTATGTCCTCAAGTGCATATCTAATGCAGTGCGATGAGTAAGAGTATGTAACACCAATATTTTAAAGGTTATTTATAGAGGATTCCTAGGTAAGTGCTCGTGTAAGCCATTGGTGATGTGGGGAAGATGATTCATTAGTGTTCCTGGGAAATTCCCCAGACGATAGCACAATGACACTTCTGTATGAGGTGTAATAGTTCTACTTAAATTGTGGCAATGAGTAAAATCCCAGAGCTCAGGTAGCAATCATAATAATTCTATGGTAGAGTATGTACTGCATTGTGTAGTATTCCTTTCCAACGTGATATAATGTTGAAACCTGTATAACTAGGCATGATACAGAACAAGGTTCTAGCATTGCATTAGGTAGCAGTAAAACATGTTACCAAAAAATGTGGATTATACATTACAAAAATATACATTACTAGCTGAATACCCGGCTTTGCACGGGTTAGGGCGAAACAATAATATAAATATACTACATAAATAAAAACAACAAATTATAAAGTACAATAATACACTATTTCATACAAATTTAAGAATCTTTTTCATTTAACACCTGTTTATAAACTAAATTTTTTGTTTCATATCCAGGAGAAAGAATATATAAATTTTTAGGCGAACCTACTCTGGAGCAAGCAACATAAAGTTGCCCGTGCCTAAAACATGGCGATCTTAGATCAACAACACAAAAACTTTAAAGACTGTCCCTGTGATTTATTAATGGTAATTGAAAAAGCTACCCGGACTGGAAACTGTAATCTTTTAAAGTTGAAGGGAAGATCAGTTGGGATTGGGGTTTCCGTGGAATAAAAATTATTTCACCTTTTCCTTTTCCAGTTAAAATGACTGCCTGGATTATATTTTTCATTAATTTTGTCACACACAATTGTGTCCCATTGCAGAGTTTTGGTGGATCTAAATTTCGCAATAAAATGATTGGAGATCCTACTTTAAGTATAAGGCGATGTTGTGGCAATCCAGCTGGATCAAGTGAATTTAGGAATTCCGTTGGATAATTGACGGCTTCGTCAGCATCCACTACGGTATCAACCGATTTATATTCAATCACGTCTCCTGGCAGCATGGCTAGTATCTCCTTATTAATTTCATTAACATCATCGTTCTTAGGAGCAAGAATGGCTCTTTCTCGCAACCATTCTAAATTTTTATAATTTTGGTTAACGTTAGGATAGACTGCTTGTATCATATCGCGGACAGTTTTCACCGATACACATAAATCTGATGACAATTTTATCATACCAAATGCTTCAATAACTAATCTATTTTCTCCAATCTCCAAAAGTGTATTTGCAAAATTTTGAGCATTCCCATCTCTTAAGAGGATTCGCATGTTTTGTTTAAGGCTAATTTCTTGGACATGATTCCATAGAACAGAATGTTTTAAACAGGCATAAATTTCATCGGCTGGAGTCGATTTTGGAATGACAGGCAGAGTTTGACGGAAGTCTCCACACAGGAGTACCAGAGCTCCTCCCATTAAACTGCAGTTTCTTCTAAGATCTTGAAGTGTTGCATTGAGGGCCTCAAGAGATTTTTTATGATCCATCGTACACTCATCCCATACTATCAATTTACATTCTATAAGAACTTGTGCCTGGCCGCTTGTTTTATTTATATGACATGTGGGATTTTCTTGTCGGGAAATATTTAGTGGCAACTTAAGGGCAGAGTGGGCTGTTCTTCCTCCTTCCATTAATGTCGCTGCAATACCTGAAGATGCAACGGCTAGAGCAATTTCTCCATGAACCCTGATTTCAGCGAGAACTAAATTAATTAAAAATGTTTTTCCCGTGCCACCAGCAGCATCAAGAAAAATGAAACCTCCTTCTTGTTTATCTACTTGATCCATTATTGTTTCGTACGCAAATTTCTGATCTTCATTAAGAAGTGGCTTTTTATCCGCGATGAATGCTTCTAAGTCTAAGACATTGTAGCTAGTTTCACGTATATAATCTGGATAAAATACACCCTGTTGATCTTGTACAGGTGCAAAAAGACCGAGTTCCACTAAAGTCTTGTTAACCATGGTGATACACTTTTCCTCCAAAATAATCAAAGTTTTATTAAAAATGTCTGAGTTAAACGTAATATCCATTGTAGGATTTTCACGTCGAACTTTAGCCAGTATATCCTCACTCATTGATTCTTTATATTTTTCCCATATTGTTTTTGGGTTAGATGGATTACAGGAGGTTATTATGATGGCAAACAAAATTCGGATTTGTCCTGGAAGAGAAATCAAACTGGCCTCTCGCAATGAGTCATCCCAGTGTTGATCTCCTTCTAGCAACCTTAAATTCTGGCAAGCTTCTCTGAATGTCTCACATATTTCTCCGTTTACCGTTCTTAATTCTGCAAATGAGCGAGGTCATCTAATGGTATGTAGAAGCATTCTTAAAAAATAACATTCGGCGTTGTTAGGATGGACTGTGTAGACTCGGCCCAATGCGTCACATGAATAAATATTATTCTCAGGATCAAAGTTGCCCATTTTTCTTCTACAAAAGATTTCCTTGATGTATTCCACGTATAATATCTCGGCAATTTTGAATACAATAGTGTTCTTGCAAAAGTATCCTACTGGCATAGTTGGAAAAATGCTGTTTCTATGACAGCAAAAAAGTAAACAAATTACATACATACAAACAAACACTCTCCTTTATATATATAGATAAGCCTAACTGGTGATGAAGTCTCATTAAGTTATTCTAAAAAATTATATCTTTTGGAGTTGTTGAAGGTACACCTCCAAAATTCAAAGGCTCATCGTTGTAAAATTAAATGGATTCTCTTTACTGGTAATATTTTGGTAATGGTGTGATTATGGTATGTAACATTGCATATATGTAAGAGGTAACAAATTATTTTGTTTTTTTAGTTAATGTGCGTTTCGTATTAACCCCCTCTTTCCTCAGGAACAAGATTCCACCATTATAAAATGGCAAAGAGGATAAAGATAGAAGAACACACTAAAGACATCAAAAGAAGCAGATTCCACGAATTGATCACTGAGGAATAGGGAATGGCCAGTGATCAGTGGGATACCTATCAATTTAGGGGCCCTTACGTCCCTGAATAATGTCAATAATAATAAGTAGAGTAAGGCTAGCCACAATAGAGCAAATTCATTTCAGTTAATTCTTGCAGTGTGTGGTTTTCTTGAGTCTGCATAACATTCAAATGTAAAATTAAGTAACCTAGTAAAAGATTCCTGGTTGCTTATTGAGAAACACATTTTGCAGTATGCTATCCTGAGCCCGGTCCTTTGAATCCCTTGCCCCTTCTTATATCATTCAAAGTGCTGATAATGTGTATAATTATTGGACATTTAATTCTTTCCTTTTAATACATTTAAACAAAAAATATGATTTATCTCATTGAAGTGATTCAAATTATTCTATTTTCAGGCAAAGATATGTCCAAGGGTTTTTGGGATCTGTAAGGGAGAGGGTGTTCATTCACATAGGTATGACAATTTATACACTCCAGAACCAAAGAAGAGTGTTTAACAGACTACTGCAGGGGCAGTGTTTCATGCCATTACTTGGATCATGTTCATGTTTCATCCACAGTGATGCAGTTAGCAATGTATAAAGTTCTGTAGATTTTGCTGAAACAGCTGCAAACTGAGCTTGAAACAAGTCACCTTTTTTGATCTACCATGAGCATTCGCAGCTCCCATCTTGCAGATAGTTCTCTCATATCTCAATATTCAGGAAAATACTATGTGCCCAGTCAATTGACATGCCTTGAGCATTAGAAATCACAAGCACCTTCACTCTCATATCATCCATCAAGATACCATGGATTTTATCTATGATTAATAGATAAGTGACCTCAGCATAATATCCAGAATGTTCAGTGTAACTTGTGCTCTTTCAGCCACCAAGCAAGATTTTAAGCACGTATAAACCATTCTAACGAAAGGCACACCAAAATGATCATTACATTTCTCATCATTCTCCTCAAGCAATTTGCTTTTCAGACAATAATGCTTGATCAACACACAAAATTCTCATCTATCCATTACATGAAAATCACTCGACTTACTTGCATCAGATGAACATTAAGCACAGAGTAATTCACTTATCAGGGTGTTATTGCACATGTGCTCCACGCTCCCGGGGAAATAACTTGATTACGCAACATCTCTCTCTCTCTCTTTCTGATTTTGCATGGACTTTTGAATACCCTCATATATATTGCTGACATAATGTGTCTACCTGATGCTGCCATATAGGAGGCTAACCCATGGTCATGTTTATAAAACTGTAATGCGGATTAGCAGTGCAGTTCTTTATCCTAGCAAACGCACATAAAAAACTAGTGATTTGAATGAAAGTCTGTAAAAAACGAGACGAAAAAATGATTACAAAATCTGAGAATATGTGAAATTTTACATAATTTTGATATTTTCACTGCAATGATTTGCATAGAAGCCCATCCAGAACATAATTAAGTCAAGTGTACAATTCTTTAAATGCAGGGTGTGTTAATTAAGAGGTTTTACTGTAATTCATGCTCATAATGATACATTTTTAGCCATAACATAGGTAGTAGTTAAGGATGCAGTGTTGGTTTGGCAAGTGATTATGATTGTGGTTCGATCATTAATTTTCAGCAATAGAAGGACTGTATGCTAAGTGTGTGCATGAATGTGTTTGTGTTTACGAGTGTGTGAATGATATATGCTACTAATATGGATTACTGGTTTTAGATGCAGGCAAAGAAACATTGGAGATTGTGGACATTAGTGGTGCTATAGAATGTAGAATAACTATCATGACCTTATGGAGTGAAGATTATGTGGATTGAATGTCTTGGCATGTGAATGAACATTCTATATCAGGTTATGTAAAGAATAATACATGGGGATTAGGCTACCAAAAGGATTTCCATCAAACTTTCTCCAAATCCCTCTGTGAGAAGCTTCTAGGCATGCCTCGCCTCCATTTGCACTTGACTTAATGATCCTTTTGTAACTGGTTGACTTGATCTTCCGCTAATGAAACATTTCTTTTCAACAAAATGCCAAATGAGTATCATACTATCTTGACGTACTCATTGATAGATGAACCGGGAGACTGTTTTGCTGAAAATTTCAGTCAGTCAATTATTTAATCCACATTATAAATTACCTTATTATAATTTTCCAGTTGATAATTTTTCTCCTATATCCTTCAGTCAAACCTACTTTTGTATCCATGCAGCATGTAAGTATTGGACAAATATTCAATGCGAGTTCTTAATATTGGAGTAAAATATCTAAGCGAGTTTTTCAAGTGCCTATCGAGCAAATAATCTGGGACAATCTCAAAGCACTCAGTGAAATCTGATTCATTACATTCTTGAATATACTCGGTAGCAAAAAGTCATGAATTCTTGGTAGCAATCTACCCATCAGCAAGGCAGTGAAATTGGCAAACTACAATAATGAGTTTTCCTTTTGCACTTATTGATTTTGAAATGTGGAAGCAATCAATTTAGTTCTTTTAACCCCGGTTTTTTGTGAGCATTGTTATGGGAGATTAGATTAGTGCCGTGCTTCTCCTGGTTTTAAACCACACCCACTGAATCTGCATTTAATCCCTTGAGATGGTATAATTTATCATTTTTATTCCTCGTGGTAGGAGTATACTCAAAGTGCCCTCCACAAAGCGCCTCAAGTAGGGATCAAGATACCACTAAAAACTATTCAACACCACCAGGATTTGAACCGGGATCCCTTGGATGGGAAGCCAGTACGATAGCCACCGCACCATCTGGATCCCATTTTCTTCTTATTGATACTTTGGGTATAATGTGGACTGCACTAAATAGTTGATAGAGCAATCGAAAACCTTGTTGGCATGTACTCATTATTTAGTAGGTGCCATTACATTTGTATATAACTATTTGGCCCATGCAAGTTTTGTATTTTGCCCAATGTTAGGCATTTCCATTATTACCATAAAAAAAACAATTTTAAAGCATTTTTATGTATGGTTTTTGTCTCCCACAAACCTGATTCACTTTTCTGTCTAATCCCCACTTGTTTTCAAGTACTTTTTGTAATGCTGGATCAGCCCTCAATATCAATCCCTCAGCATGAATGTTTGCCGCCTATGAAATGAACAAATTTACAAAGGCTGTCTTGATTTCCTCATCTCCTAGCCCTTGTCAGCCAAGTCAGAACAGAGGACCCATTGATCCTATAGTAGCTCATAGGAAAAAGGTATATTTATACAGATGATGGATTCTGTATCAATTAGTGTACTTACTAAATAATATGTGGTGGGATAAATGTTTTGGAATAGGAAATATAGTCTTGTATTGTGTGGAATCTGATTTAAAACTGGAACAGCTTCATAATTGGTGGCCTGGGATTCAAAAACGGCTCACGAGGACAATTTTTCCTTAAACAGTGACTACAGAAAGTACCATTACTTGTACTCCACGACTTTCAGTATGAATAGTTTTAATACTTTATGAGATCTAGCCGAGTTTTCCTGGAACATGAATGAAAAGTGAACCATTGTCAGTATCTGGGGGTGCTGGATATTACACTAACTCATGAGCATAGAATTACTTTGTACAGCTAGTTAAATTGAGTACATACAGATTAATATAATGCGGCCACTCACCCTTATTCATCTCTTTGGGGATAATATATCATCATCATACTCTTTGTGTGAGCCCTTTGGTTGACTGTATGAAGATAAAAATAATCATCGGGATAAACTTATCTAGGTAATCCACATCACTGAATACCAGTACATCACATGATACATTATCATTCAACTAAGTCATTTACACTTTTTCAGCAGAAATTTTGGGCTCTGGTGTTGCCCATCATATCTCATGTACACTAGGAACATTCCACAACTGTTTGAAATGATGTGTTTTGTGAGCAACCTAAAATGTTTGTTTGTTAAGAACCCATAATACTGAGATTCATTTGAATGTTATTATCATCCAAAATGATACTGCCTCAACTAAGAGATTGTCCAATAGTTTCACTGAGATTATGTATCAGTTTTCAAATGTCATTTCCCTAAATATGGGCAAACATTTAATTAAATATTGAAAGACATAAACCCTGTTTCATATATATTAAGTGTTCTATGTATAACTATTTTTTTTAAATATGAAGTTCATTCTGTCCCAATATGACTGACCTGGAAATTTACCAGATACCTGATAATCTAAGCCTGTGTTTTAAAATGAGTGGGAAAATTAGTTGAAATCTCTGGTGTGATACACCCATGCTCAACCCATCACTGTTACAAAATTTCCAACATTCACTGCCCAAAATAAAAGGCAGTAGGTAATGCCCTTGGTATATTTATGTATTTTTGGACACTTTCTTTACCGATTTATAAGAAATCAAAAATACATTTTTCACAAATAGAAGGGTGCTGTTTATTGAAGCCAATGACAACCCTGGATATCCACAATCTCCCTTACATTTCCAATGCTGACACAGTGGCAGCATTACAATATATATGACCGCTTTCATACATACCAAGATATTCTCCAAATTTTTTATAAGATGGTATTAAACAAATTATTAATTCAATTTGCATATGATGCATAGAAATAGCCAACTGGAATTTGATGAGGCAGGTTAATTGTCATGTTTTATTAGCTCCTTAGAATTTTCTCCCCACCTTTGATCCCTCATTTTCCTCCCCAAAACATGTTCAGTCCCTAAAATATCCTATTCAGTACAACTATTGAAGGCGCTACCCAAGACATTTTTTTCCAAAACAATAAAATTAGAGAACAAATCATTTGTCATTTCTTGGGTCAATTTAGGACAATTGTAGCAAATTAAAGGAGTAATCTGTTTGAAACAAAATCATATTTGTCCAAGTGCTGTAGAGTTATGCCTTTTGAGAATGCATATTACTTACCATTTCAGCTAACTGCTGTACAAAATGGGGAGATGAGGTGAGCTGCTCCTTGAATCTGCATATTTTGATGGGCAATCCGAGGATTGCCCCAATAGATCGTTGTGTTTAAAAACAATTGACAAAATATCCAGTATCATTGCATCCACAGCATTGATTCAATCTTTTAGATTAAAAACAATGATAAGGATAATTCACTCCATGCCAATTAGTCAAATACTAATGTTTGATTTTAGTTGCCACTTATAACTGTGACCTAGAATGCCCTTAAGGAAAATGGATAATTTTCTTTCTAAGTTTTAAGTGGCGGCAACCCACTGTGGCCATTTTCTCTTACCCACAATGATGGCCAATTGCTACGAGAATCAATTGTGAAAATGAAATACTTCCCCATGCATGAAAAAGTAGCAAAGCTCACCCAGGTCTGTGAAACAATCATCTGAACAAATGAAAATATGATGCAAATTTGTGAAAATACCCCCACAGGCTATTCTCTGATTTATGTTAATTTACTGCTGCGGTACCGAACTTTAAGCTGTGACGTTACACCAAATACCCTTTAAAATAATCAAGGATTTAAGGGAAGGTTTAAAATGAAATTCAATATTAATAATAGTCTTTATTTAGCTATGTTAATAATACATCTTATGCAGGTCAAAAAGTGATGAATATTACAATTCAATTGTTATGTTCACAGAATGTACACACATTGGAAAGTTTTGAGCATTAATGAGATGCCAATGGATATATTTGATTCTGATTTTTGGTCATATGTCTGTCGACCCCATTTCAGAAACTATTTTCTCAATGCAGAGTTATCCAAAAAGGCTTTCTAGCACAATAAATTAAGGTGTTTCCAGATTGGAGACAAACTGCATCAGATCGGTTATGTTGCCAGTATCCTGCATAGCAGCTGAGGACCCCTCCTTCACTAGCATTATAATTTATACATAACTTCAAAATATCAAGGACAAAGGGAAGGTAGGCTGTCCTTTTAATGAAATCTCATTGGACTTTAACTCAGCCATATAAACAATTTTATACTCGTTTCAAAGGTAGTGATTAATAAAAGATGACAAAATAAACTATACTATGAGTAATGCTAAAATTAGGGTAAAAATGAAACAATATTTAAAAAAAAAAGTATGAAAGTGTGTGTAAACAATTAGTGGGATGAGTTTATGAGCAGAAGCAATAACTAACATCTGTCATCACCATTTCCGTTTTGCCTTTACCTTGCAAATGGATCTTCCATTTCTTTTTGTTGAAAGATAAGCCTTAAGAAATTTATATCTCCTTATGAGGTCTGATCAATTGCCAACTGAAAGCCTCTTGACAATTTGGTCCAATAATTCTTAAAATTTGATATAGAAAGTTCTGCTGCCAACCCTAATACGAGAGAGTTATCTTGATCAAGGATTACCACCCTCAGAAGAGGCTTCACTTCCTTAATTATTTGAATTACATTTACTTTAGGCCAGCGGCAAGAGGATAAATTTAGGAGCTCTTTTACTCCCAGGAGTATTATCACCGGCCTACCTCCGATTTCTGTTTTTCTAATCATCAACCACAGTGCCAACTGTCTCTCTTGTGGATGCCATGAATTGCAAAAAATATAGTCAACTAATTTAGCTGAACCTGACATGCTAGTTGAAGTCTCTAATAATAAATAATGCCAAGAAGAAAAAATACCCAGAAGAAATAAAAAAGCACAAAAGGAAAGCAATCCCGAAAGCATTTGATAAAACAATTTGAATTCTAATGTTTAGAGAAGATCACAGTGTTGCAGTTTGATTTACAAGCTTCATGAGCAGTGGATATCATTTTCTAATCACTGCAGTTATGATATCCAGTGTTGCATTTCAATGCATACGCCTTAATGTAAACATTTTCTTCCCTGGAAACCTTTCGACGAGCAGTAAAATTAAAACAATGGGACACTTATCTCGCTGAGCACAATAGCTCAATGTCTCGGGTCTAGAATTCTCTGTTACCACGAAATCACACTTTGTAATTTTACTGTAGCCTTCTCACACAATTATCGTTTTGAATCTTCTAATGACATAGAAAAGCGTAATTGAAGGTGACATGAGATAATGAGACCGGCACCTTTAAAACAACTCCGGTTCTGTGCTATCAAATATTTTGCCAGGAAGATTCGCTTCCAAATTTTGGCGGCTGCCGGGTTCCCAAGGGTATTTTTTCAAAACGGGGGGCTACTCTTAAAATTGCATATGATTAACTTACGGAAAACTTCCCGACGTTATTAGCCCTAGCAATCTGTCTCCCGTCTTTTCGCACACAATTTCAAAAAATTAAAGCTCTATTGTCACAGCAAAGATTATTCGGAATCAGATTGGACGTATGTCAAGGGGCAATATGCAAACCTGGCTTACGCGTTCGGCATAGCACCGATTGGGAAAAATCAGATAACCCGACCCTTACAGTTGGTGATCCGAGGGCAAATCATACGTATTGCTTACGAAGACGTTTGGCATAAAAATCATGGCGTGCAATTGGAACATCAAAGTGCTTTGAACGAAAGCTTCAAAATTTTGCGTGAAGTATTTTGAGTACTCTTGCCATCGTGTGGCCTCGAATAATTAACCATACGAGTGGAAACTGGTTTCCTATTTGGAAAAACTAACAACATTTAAATTAGAGGAATTTCTCATGCCAAAATTCTTGTTATATTTAAAGAGGAAAAAAATGTCTCCCCTCTCATGAGAACGCTATAACGTTTGCCGTTCATCACGGTCGTTGCAAAGGAAATGCATGAAGTTTTTAAGTGAACCCACGGGTACTTTACACCACTTAGGTTCGAATATACAAAGGGGAAGGAGAGAATGAGAAAGGGGGCAGGGGGTAAGAGTGATTGCACGAGTTTCCTGTTGCTGACCCAAGGAGGTATCATGCACAGCTCGTTGGGACCCATTTTTCGGCCTTCGTGATGAAAATGAGACGAAGGCAGATGGCCGGCCCATCACGCCGCTCCTGCAGTGCCCTACGGACCTGCAGAGAGCGACGTCCTACTGTACCATGTTACAGCGACGCCTTTAAACCAGGCGAGCGCTGCCTTCGGAAAGTTCAGAGGAAAGAGCATGAACAAGAATGATTCGAGATGGAAGAGAGAGAGAGAGAAAAGAATGGAGGTGCAAAGAACAAAGCATTGAATGAGGGGATGATGGCTTTTTTATTGTTCCTTCAGAACGTTACAGTAATGCTTTCTGTCTCACGGTGTTATTGCACACTAGGTGAGTTAACATCGTTTTATCACAATTTTTACAAAAACATTTAAAATAACTTACATAAAATGGTAACAAAAATCATTACAGGATAGTGCATAAAGGAATAGGTAGATTAAGTGCCATAAGGTTTTCCATAAGATTTGTCTAAAATATTTCCTTAATCGTTCTTTAATTGCCATAAATGTTCCTTGGTTTCTCTAAGTGTCCTACCTAGTTCAATCGCCTAAGAGTCACCTTAATTTCCCCCCCAGTTCTCTAAGTGTCCTATATGCCTTTAAAGCCCCATCGGAGGGCCCTACCGCGAGTTGGAGGCCTTGTCTCAATCCAAGGGGATTCCTGCGCACTACACCCTATTTCCCTGGAAAAGGAGTCGTTTCCCTACCTTGACCAGCTGCATGGTCCACCGGCGGAATAGCTCTGGTTTCCATCGGCGGTCCCCCGCCGTTAACGCACAGCACTTAACACACACACAAATGACCATGCACTTTATGCCACCGCACACACTCACTGCACTAACACCAGCCACACTGCGGCGAATCACTTTGATGGGGGCGCTCCTACTTCAGAAATGTATGTTGGGAGGATTCTGTGATTAGTGGAGCAATCTGAAAATAAAAGCAGGGCACCTCGACCTCTTAGTGCGTAGCAATATTTAATTGGAAGATTGCGCGGGCATGAGTGGAAATGTTTGAAAACCATGTGGGGCTTAAAATAAGTTGCTGTACCATGGGTATTTAAAGGAAAGAGGTCTTTCAGTGCAATTCCGAGAAATTATGTGCTCACATTGACACGAGCAATTATTTGTCGACTATTAGGCTAAGGAGAAAGAACTTTTATGGAACCCCAGCCCAATTATAATATGAAAGCGCAGAAATGCACCATGGTACTGAGAATGGCTCGGGATAGGTGTATGCTTGTTAAAAGTAGTTTGCTTGAAGGAGTCGTGAAAAATTAGGAAGGGAGGAAAAAATATTCCCCGAAAATTAGGTTGGAGTTAAATGCTCTCTTGGGATGTAATGGGAATTTTGGAATGGGGGAATGCAATGTGGAATAATGAAATTGCTGAATATGGAAGGGACACAAAATAGTGTACTCTGAAGTAATTCAAACGGGGGTTTAAGAGTTTGAGAGCGTTGCCGGGAAACCACCAGAGTATGCAGAGAGGAATGTGATGATATTAAGTTCGATGGGGCTACCGCCGAAAGCAGAAGCCGTTCGGAAAGGAGGAATTTCGATTGCATTCCTGTTTCGCTTACCTACCGAGCATTTGAGAACCATTTTTAAAGGCTCTAGTAGCTTTCTAGGCAATGCAATTTTGATGGGATAACGTCAAGTTGTACTACTGAAACTTGAGGGGCTAAAAAAATGAGGACTTCTTTCCTTTTGCGTCGGAAATGGTAAATGATGTTTGGAGAAGAAATCACGGTTAGATCTTCACAAGTCCGAGTGATTTATTAGAAACAACGTGTGATGAAGTAAAATGGAGAATTGATGAGGACCAAAGGGATGATAGAAACCTAGCAAGAACTCAACCATAAGGAAATCTGTTCCGTTGACTTGAAGGGAGCAGGGACGAGGGAATGAATCAACAGGGAATCTGCTCCAGTAAACTGCCCCTGCAATGGAAAAAATAAGCAAGGCTTCTTAATCAAATGGAATATACTGATAAATGTATTAAAATATTCACAATACATGCTAACATTCTATTCCCAGGATTCCATATCAATCACAACCCGTTATCACATATGATGGCGAATATCTTAAGAGAAAGCTTCAAGAACGCGCAGAGCAATGATGTCGCCTGCATGTCATGAAACAAACTAAAACGGCTTTAGTCATTAGAACTCACCTACTTATGCTAATGTCCACAAAATTATCCACTGATTAAGTATCAACATGCGGAAACACGGAATTAACTTACGGCAGACGCGGCATCCGCACTCTCCTCCGGCGATCGTCTTCATCTCCGGCAGGAATACAGTCATCTCCAACACGCATATCACCAAGCAAAACCCCGAACCGAAAAACTCATGACATTTGCAATGCGAGGCTTATATAGCGATGATACTGGGAGGGGGGTGAGGGAGCTTCGAGCTAGGGGCAGACATTTGGTGTCGAAGAGGGCAGAGGCCACAGGAGTCTGTTAAAACGTACAAAGCCTACTTGCAGAAAAGAGAGCGGACTTGGTGTAACGGGGCGGGGAAGAGTGAAGGGTAGTGTGCAGTGGTGGGGTCCTCATTGAATCACAAAGGTACGTGGTGATGGAATCACGGCCGAGCGTCTCATTTACCGAAACGAGAGGTAACTCGCTTTTTTCGCATTCAGTCGAATCTTGGTGACTCGGAGAAAATTTATACGCCGCCAGTTTTCTCCGTGGCAGTAAAGTAAGAACACCCTCGCGTTTAATGGCAAACTTGCCGTAAAAGCATAGAATCACGCACACTGCGAGTTTTTGAGTGTGCGGTTCTCTTGGCGTAGTTTGAATACGTTCGGCGGACGAAGGAACGGTGGAGGGCCGGGGAAAATGCAGGGCTCGCCCCGTGGATAATGTGTTGGCTGGGCGTCCTATGGGGCGATAAACTTTCTTATGTCTCTTCCTGGCCTAAGTTGCCCCTCACTCCGTCCGACGATTCGACAAATATTGAAAAGGAAACGTAAGGCTCTCCTCAGTTAGCCATTCAAATAATTCTCGTCCCATTCTCTCTTTGGTGGGTATTGTATATGTGAACATGGTATATACTCACGTTATGAATTAAAGTTTGAACCTAATAAATAGCTTGCGTTAAAGGTTTCGTAAACAGCTTCATTGAAG
>NW_027287261.1:2447500-2489956 GCF_022747635.1 Hetaerina americana | reverse complement strand
AACCGTAGTGTATTCGATATTCCGATATAGTCGATACGACCATATTAAATATTTGCTTTGTGTCACGATATAGTCGAGGTCGTGGAATTAGTCGATCATAGTCCGAATTGTATACATGGGCCTAAATTCGTCCACATGTAATATATTGCCAAAATAGTCGATTTTTGCCCGATATTCCTTAAATTTACGATATTAATTGCTTTGATTGAATTATATTAAATAAAAATATTCTCACGATTACTATACATACTTGCTTCTTCGATATCCATTTTATATCGAAGTTCGTCATTGCAAATTGATTATCGCTCAGTATTAAATCAGGGGATTCCCTTTTGCGTAGGGCCGTAGCCAGTTTTAACCCGGAAAAGGGGAAAGAGAATGATGATAAAGAGAAAAATTTGGACAGAGGAAGAGAAGAAAAGAGAAGTAGGGGGAAAGGGATAAAGGATCGTGGAAAGTGATTTTCCAAACCCAACGCTCGGGAGATTTTTTAAAAATCGCCAACCGTACAAATGCCTTTTCGTACGGACTGTTCCCGAAGGGATAAAATTTTGTATACGGCCTGATTAAACTCCGTGGAATGAATTATGCGACCACAGGCTTAATGAACAGTGTCTGCTAACGTTAAGTCGTCCGTTGCTAAAAGAAGTTCCCGCCAGCATTTTAATATGCGCAATAATATGTACGCCATTCTTCGCTTCCTTGCTTAAGTACGGAATAAAACTTGGAATGCAAAAAAATAAAAGATAAAAAAAGAGTGCATTAATAAGTCCAAACTTCAATTAATTAAGGCTGTTTTTTTTGTTAATCATTAGAGAAAAAGGGCTGATAAACGCTTTAATTAAAAATTGTAAGGATTAATAAAACATTCAGGAATCTGGGCATTCTCACTTACGAATGAAGTTCAATTTTTTCTAGTCCACCAAGCATTTTACGCCTTCTTAAGTTCTTTAAAACGATAACTACAATCTAGTCATAAATCTAGTTCAAATGTGTCGATGACCCGCTCCAATTAATTTCCAACTTATAGAATCTTAGCAATTTTTTTGGTGCACTTAGTATTGCAACGCAACATTTATAAAATTAATACATGAATACTTGGAGAACCTTGAATTATTTTGTCACTCCATGCCTATATTCATTTTGAATCTATTCATTGGGTTCACATTTAGTATCCGGTGACCACGATCTCTGTATGCTATGCTCCTATTGATAAAATTATGAAAAACATTATTATTGAAGAAAAAGTTGAATTTGATTAACATAAAACTTTTAAAAAATTACATCGTCACTGAATAATCTCAAATTAATCTCGATATTTCAAAATTATCATTTTTTTAGGCTAAATATATATAAAAAAAACAAAAATATTTTCAAATCCTTTTACGGAGATTTTAAATCGGAATTTCGAAATTCATTCTGATTCAATTGGGCCGTTTTTTTTTCAATATCTAAATCATGAAACACCATTTTACATTTCATCGTTATACCTAATATTTTTCGTAATTAAAAAAATTATATTATCAGTGAAGACATATTCTTTCCTTTAACAAATTTTAATAAAGTACTATTGTAGGCCAGAATCAGACTTGCATTTTTATAAATAGAGTTATGGACACAGCGTCTTCTTCACTTAAGAGAAAAGAGTATCCCATAGACAACATATAGCGTCTTCCAAGAAACTGCGGGAGATACCGCGAGGGTAAATTTATCATCCGCTGATATGCATTACAATGTAACAATTGCCTAAAAAACTTAATTCTTGAGTCATCGATACCAGAACACAAATGCAAAAGTATTAAAAGTGGCACAGGAGAGGAATCAGCACGCGAGACGATGCCACTTCCCTATGTCATGTTGATCGAAAACACGCTTATTAAATTATTCTTCAATTTTAGCACTCGAAATTGCAGTAATGCCCTTCGTATCTCTGGAAGCCTTCCGCCTGCGTATTAAGGTCTACCAAAGCTGGTTGAAACGACATCGAGAAACATTATTAAAGAGCCAACCTTGAAGGGAATTAATTTTAACCGAAAAGGGGGACGAAAACTCCTCAGCTAAGACCTTAGGAAATAATAAGAAAAGAGCAGGACGAGTAGGCGCTCAACGATAATTAATCCGAAGTGCCGTAGGCTTCTTAGAAAAAAATCACCCAGAAGAGCTTCGCTCGATGGAGGCAGCAATCACTTCCTCCGACGTAAATTTAGAGTGGAGGCTATTTATAAGCCAAAGGCATGAAGCACACCAGGCACCAACGACATTATGAACCACAGATAACAGCGTATCACCAGGACGTAAAATTTCCCGCTTTCAGATGTACTTTATGATGTGATCGGCAGTGATATCAGATATAAAAGAATTTTATGTGAAAACTTTTTTATATATATACATATATATATATATATATATATATATATATATATTATATATATATATATATAATTTATATAAAGCGTTGGACTGCTGACCGAAGGGCCCGGGTTCGATTCCCGGGCATTCTCTCTGGGCTCCTACGTATAGCTCCACCCAAGCTATGTGATTTTTTGAGTACCAGATCTTACTAGGAAACCATAACCGGCACAGAGAAAGGAACTGGGCCCCCAACCCTGATGTGTGAATTTTACACGCCGTCGGGCTAAATACAGGGTGAACTCTATCATCACCTACCAAACCGACCTTCGAGTTGATTTATGTCTTTATAGTTTTTGTATATATATAAATATGCGTCTGTAGTTATATATCTATCTACTCACAAATACATATACTATGTCAGTGTATTTTTTATATATTTTATTTAGTAAAACCTTTATGTTCGATAACTGGATAACAAAGAAAATCTGATGAGAGATTAACTGCCAGGGCCTGTGATTTTTCACCACCTAGTATTAGCAGTATTTATGGGAGGCGATCGACAGATGAGATCATTTGCGCCCTATCACCATTGAGAACCACTATACGTGTAAATAGGGAAATCTCATATGAGAAGTCATTTTTACGTCCTGGCCTTCTTCGGTGATAGACCAGCTTGCCCTAGTTCAGATTAGAGAATACACTCGGGGTCTACCACCCCTCATTTCACCTCCACCTACTCTCCCCCAGCTTACCCCTCCAATCTCCATCCCTCAATATATATATATAGAATATTTCATCGAAGTAACATGCAAGTGTTGAATAAAAAACTTGGACAGCAACAGACAATCTAAGAGAACATAAAAAGAACAGTCTCACGTTTATTTCTTGATCAGTTCGACGGGATTTAGCTCCGTCTTTCTCAGAAGAAACAGTAGCACTGACTATTGGAATAGGGTAGGTGAGGAATGCGAGAAAAAGAGAAGGGGTCGGGGTAAGGGGAGAACGGGAGGCGGGGGAGAGGTGAGTGAAATGGCTGGGGGAGAGGGATTGTTGTTTATCTTTTGACCTGTAAACTCTGCCCGACCTTTTATATAGGCCAATGTTACCCACCCCTGAACCTAAGGATATACAATAAGCGCGCCTCGTGCAATCCCTCCTCCCCGTCTGTGGGTCTCCCCATCCCTAAAAATCCCCTTCCCATCATAACCCCCCTTCAATCAGTGCTGCAATGTTTTCGTTCTAGTGGCCCTTCCCCATCCGATAACCCTATATAATTAAAAACTCTAGAAATATCATCCATTTGGCTTTTCATGGCCTATCAGCATCCGGGTCTCAACGTGAAAAATATAAATTCTATTTTTACTTTTCGCCAATTATAAATGATTTCCACCGAGTAACGCCTGAGACAGTATATGTAAAGTGCCTTAATGCATAGCACTTGAGCAGGGTATGTTTAACATAATTCTTATATTTTTTTAGGTAATCAACTCCAAGTTTACAAATGGTCAATTTATTTTACATTTTGAAATTGTACCAAATTTAACATACCCTAGAATTAACTATGATGTTAACCTTCAATATTAATTATTTTGCAAGATAATACATTTGGATAGTTCTATATTGATATGGTTTGGATATGAAACATTTAGATACGAAGAATATTTTAACTAAAAACCCCTAGAAACATATAGCTCAAGTATGTTTCTAGGGGCTAGTAAAAATTAATACGCCTTATCAATTTTCTGGGGAAGAGGGTAGACCAGAGGTTGCGTGTTTCCCTGTTTGCCGAAGGTCGCCAGTTCGATCCAGCGGCAATTTTTCAGATTAGAAAATAATATGCTAATGGTTTTTCGGTTCGAGGCAACAACACATTATCATGAAAAACACAATAATGGTATATCGCAACGAGGAAATAAGACTACCAATAAGCTACCCCGAAACTCATGGCGTATGGCAGCAGTTTCACCATTAGGATTGGTGGCGCAGACCGAGTGGGTTGGCCCGGCATCAGCTGCCACAGTGGCGGGGGACAGTGAAGGTCACGGTACCTGCCGCAGTACTGCGATGTAGAAGGCAACGGGAAACCACCACATTATTCTCCCTAGAGTATGCAGCCTTGCGTTCAAATGTGACATTGAATGGAGTATTATGAAGGGCTGCAGTATACCAATCCTAGGATTGAAATACTACTGATGACGAATATATTTGACTTTTATTTATGACGGAGGGTGTTTCGATCCGATCTGCTTCATAGCCCTCTAATTCGAGGTTGAGACAAATATCAGCAATCATGGTGCACACACATGCACGTACAACCGTATAGTAAACGCGAGCAGTTTTTTCTGGCGGGACGAAAAGATGTTGTAAGCAGGGCGTGAAAAAAGTGGATGATGGATGATGGTGTCCCCAAGGTTTTAAGTACTTCGCATACGGGCTGCGGCGTAAGAACTGTTCATACGGCAAGTGTGTGTGTGTGAGATAGAGTGCAAGGATGGGGAGAATGGATATAAATCATCTCTTACCCGTAAAATTAATCTCGCTAAAACATCGCCGATGGCCGGAACAGACAAATCAAGTAGAGACACGGAGAAATAAACCAGCCCAGTTACAGCGTCTGACTTAGCGTATGATATCGTATTGAAACCAACATTAAATTATTATCGTTACTTATTAATTCATCAGTATTCATTTGAATGCATTGGTATTCTATCTTATAATATGGGTTTTGGATGGAGACTTAGTGAATACGCCCACTTTTCTTAGCCTTGCTATCAAGAAAGTATTACATCACATTACTTTGGATTCTTCTTCAATTTCGCAAACTTAATTCCTACCTTAATTCTGACCAACACAGCCATCCTACACCCTTTCATCGTTTTCCTGGCGTTCATTCTCCATACGGGTATTCTTCTACATCCCATCGCCGATCAAAACGCTCTGTGTCCGTCTTTCCTGCACACAGTGGCTTTTGTAACAAACCAGTCTATCTCCTCCCCACTCAACATGCCTACCACTTCCTCATCAGTTTTCCATCCTTCTCCACACCCAATTTCAAATGCGTCCAATTTACGCCTATCATCTTGCTTCAATGACCATGTTTACCAACCGTACAAAACCACGCTCCGTATCAAAGTCTTAACCAATCTTTTCTTAATATTCTTATTCAACTCCGTGCTCCTTCTGAAAGCTTCTTTGTCTCACAGAATTCTTATCCTTATGGCCTTACTACTTGGATAATTTTGTTCCAAAATATTTCCAAGATAGGTAAAACTGTTTTCATCCTATTTTAAGATCGATTACCTCTTTCAAAAAAATGTCATAATCATGGTTTTGTAAACATTCATGTTCATCCCATACCCATCACTGCCTTTTTAATGCGCTCAGGAATTTTTGAAAACCCTCAGCTGACAGAAAAAACCTAAAATTTGATCGTCGGCAAATATGATTTTATTAATTTCCCACAGACCTTCATTCACACCCCTAGTTCCCTCAATCATTTCTATCTCCTGATCTTCAGCTAATAGTTTGAATAATTTTTTTATATTATTCATCAAAACATATTATTTAATTGACAAGTAATGAAATAATTATAAGTCTGAATACAGGTCAAAGTTTTGAACCATGTGTTTATCATATGTAGATCAGAAACGTGGTCCAAGCGTAAAAACAAATAAAAGTGAAAATGCGGCAACATGGCAACGGTGTACGAGCGAGTGTAAAAACAAGATGGTGGAGTGGCAATAGGAAGAGGAGACTGAAATAAATGTAATGATATAAAGTAAAGCTTCCTTATGGAGCCTTTCAAGAAAACGAAAAAGTAACTTATTGAACACAAGATTCCAAATTAATCAGTGATGAGTGAAATGAAAGGGAAGATGAATATAAACAGAAAAGACTCGCTAATTTACTTTTATAAGCAAGCTCTTAAATTGGTAAATGCGGATATCAAAGAGACCGTTTGATATCCCGCCATCCATGAATATCGAGGGCTTTCAAGGACGACTTAAAAAAAAAGAAAACGCGATTAACTCATCCACTTGTTAAGATACAAACGCCTCCTATTGATAGCGAAACACCGTGAATTCCAAGGGCAATAAAATGTAGCAAAAATCTCGTTAACACAAATTCCGTTATAGCGAGAATAATAATTAGTCAATGATATCACCAAAATCATCCCGCAACAATGAGTGATGAAGTTAGTTACCTTGGGAACATCCTTTTGCCGAAAATGTTGTTACCAGGCAACATATGATTATAGTTTTCTTTCACATACGTAAGACAATCATGGCGTTTATTAATGTTTTTTAATGGTAATCATTAAAATTAGCTTTATTATTACACATGTTAAAGAGCTAAATCATTACTTACGTACGGAGGAGACATTTCTCTATTGTCAATTTTTCGAAATTTTTTTGTGCTCTCTAAAATTAAATTTACCGTAGTATAATGCCATGTTAAAAAAATTGGTATTGTTGTTCTATATGAAATTCCACCAAGCTCGGGACCGATATGGTGGATTTCAATGAATATATTTTTTTAAGAACTTAAGCAAACATAAATAAATAAATCAATTGGTTCCTATGGTGGAAAATTCTTTGCAATTTTTTCGATTAAATCTGCTAAAAATACCACATTAAATCCCAAATGCGTCAAATTATATGGTTTTAAAATATAACGACCTTATCTATCGCTGAAAATCAATAATTTCTATCTAAAGTCATTTTTAAATCAAGTGTTTGGAGTGCATTTCTGCCTCAGAAAAAACGTAAAATTCAGATTAAGTCTTTTGATAAGATAAGAGACTTCAATCGGCAATTCAAACTTCGCCAGTAATGATTGATTATTTCTTTGATGAAAAGTGAGCGCATTACTAAGGTTTACACTAGGAGGTGGTACATTCATTAAAAACCGGAGGGTCTGGTGATAAGATATATGGAAGCCGGGTAATGGAATGACTTTAAATTTTTTTTTTATTTTTCAGTCTTTTGAAGATACGAACTACTCCGGTCGGCTCCTTAAAGCAGCTCCTAAATATAGGAAGGAGGAGCTTTCCGAAGGACAAGGTGGGCATTGACTCCTCCCAGTCTAAATGCAGGTAGCTCCAGAACTCACTGGAAGCGTCCAAGATAACCCCCACTGTTTTCTTTTCAATTTGAGTTAGGAAATGTTCTTATAGCAAACACTTTTATCATTCGGATTACAGAGAGTCCTTTAATTTTAAAGCACAAATTTAGTAAGGTAGGTTATTGGAATATTAACTGCATTATCAGTCAATTATAAAACATTATTTTTTGGTATTGGTATTATTTAATCATCCTATAAATAGTTCTTTAGACCAATATAGGTTTTTGATGGGTGATGACAAAGTTATTCTCATAAATCGTGCATCATTCCGTGATTCTCGTGTATCAATAGAGTTGGGAGTTATTTGTTTATTCCCGATTGCCCCGTTGTCAAGGGGAAAATGGCGATTTGACTATAATACGTTCGGCAGTTGTTAATGCGTTTGTGTGCTTAGACTTAAATGTTGATTATTAAATTTCAGCTTACATTTTATACTTGTAATTATTAAATATGATGAATGTTTTATTCTTTTGGAATAACTTTGAAGCATAAATAAAATTATCCAATATAATTTGGTATTCATTTTAATGCTATTGAATTTTTCTTCCCAATTACGAAAAGCTTGCTTAACAACCATAAGTTTCACAATACCAGTTTAATGACAAATTTATAAATTATCTTTCAGAAATATTGGCACATTAATATCATCAACATATTATTGTAAATAATTATTGTAAATAATTATTGTAAATTCCATTCAACGAGGTATGACTTTTAAATATATATATATATATATATATATATATATATATATATATATATATATATATATATATATATATATATATATATATATATATATACATACATATATATATACATATATATATATACATATATATACATATATATATATATATATATATATATATATATATATATATATATATATATATGTGCGGGTCACGGTAGTCCAGGGGGTAGAGCGTTGGACTGCTGACCGGAGCGTCCCGGGTTCGACTCCCGGGCAAGGTACTCTGCACCTGCAGCTCCACCTGTAATTTTTCGGGTACCAGGTCTTCCTGGGAAACCATAACCGGCACAGGGAAAGGAACTGCCCCCCCTACCCTGATGTGTGAATATAGTATTCACACGCCGTTGGGCTTAGTACTGGGTGAACTCTACCATCACCTACCAAACCGAACCGACCTTCGGGTTGATTATTGTGTTTATGATATATATATATGCCATTTTTGCCATATATATATATATATATATATATATATATATATATATATATATCTATATATGGCAAAAATGGCAATAGAGTCCTCTGCATTCTAAAAGAATATGTTTCGTGAATAATTGTATTTAGGCTCTTGTATTTTAGTGAAGATTTACAGACAACTGCAATATCTATTTATGAATTCATGCCACAAGGCTGACACTCATGCGTCCATTAAAATTTATTACAATTACGCATTACAAGCGCTTGTCAAATTCGTTGAGAACATTAAAATACGGATAAAGGTAATTTTTTAATAAATGAGGGGACTAATTACTAACACCTCTTCTAATTTTCCCAATACAAGGTACTAATTTAAATTATTCCCTAAACTTAAAAAAGAAAAAACCTTTTTTTAAGTACATAATTTCAATTTCTCTTTTTTTCCATCCAACAGGTATAAACTCATCCCACTCCACTTCCCCTTTTGCCGTTGTGGCGTCAAGTATTTGGAAAACTGTTAAATCCTCCACATTTTGATCCTTTCACTTAGCCAATAAATGTTGGAGTAATCAATAGGGTGCAATCGAAACCACATTCTTTTCTAATTGAAAATTTCAAGAAAATTGAGCATTCATATTAAAGGGAGTGAATTTTTCTTGATTTCCCCTCATTCCAGGGAAATTTTTGATTAAATTATATTTTGATGAAATTCCATCGTCAACAGCATATTTATATTAAACAGCTTATAAACTCCATGAAGATTCAGGTACTGTAACTCGATGGACAAAAAGAAACCACAACAAACCAATGAAAAACGGACATGGAAATTAGTTTCCCGAAAGGGTATTAATGTGATTCCATGCGAGCCACAACAACGGTAATGGCAACACTCTCCCACTTGTTCCTTAGCCTTGTAAGGACCATGCAAGCATTACATTTTCCCCACTAAGACTGTTAACCCCTGCCTTACCTGTGTTTGTCTTTTATGAGGGTTCCTTTTCCGTTATATCTATATCCACCTGTATCGATATGAATGAATGTATATATATATATATATATATATATATATATATATATATATATATATATATATATATGTTTACAAGGAAATAGATATAAGAAAAATGGATATGAACATACATAAGGGTCGAACTCAGGAGCCGTGGGGAAGGCGGAATCAGGCAAATCACGACCGTAAAAACATTTCGTTGAGCGCAATTTGAACACCGGATCTTTCCACTTGACGGGCGGATGCTCTAACCGCTAGAGCTAACTTAACTTCGAGGAAACATAATTTTACCCTGAGATTTGCTAGTCTTAAAGCCGCCAAGTGCTTTAGAGTGAGATTAATTATAAGTAAGCGTTTGATAGAGTGAATTGGAAAAAAACTAATGAGTATTCTGCAGAAAATAGGAATAGATTGGAGGGAAAGGAGGCTAATCCGCAACCTGTACATGTCTCAGACTGCTCAGGTACGAGTGGGGAACGGGGAGTCCGGATTGGCAGTGTAAGGAAGAGGTGTAAGGCAGGGTTGCCCATTATCGCCGTTGCTGTTCAACCTGTATGCAGAGGAAATGATTAAAGAGGCATGGGAAGATCTGGAGGTAGGAATGAAAGTGGGCGGGGAAATCGTAAAATCAATTAGGTTCGCTGATGACCAAGCTTTAGTTTGTCAGTCAGGCAAGGGGTTGCAGGCATTGCTGAGTGAATTGGAAATTCAGTGCGACAGGCATGGGATGAGAATCAATATTAATAAAACAAAGGTTATGCGATTTCCCAGAAAGGAAAAGGCTAAGCCATACATTAAAATAGAAGAGCAAAAACTAGAGCAGGTAGAACAATTTACGTAGCTAAGAAGTGTTTTGGACCAACACAGTCAAAGTAGTAGGGACGTAAGGATAATAATTGCGCTAGGCAAAGAGGCTTTCATAAGGAGGAGGGAGTTGATGACAGGGACGTTGAGTAAGGATATAAAGAAAAGACTCGGAAAAACTTTGATGTGTAGCGTAGTTATGGAGGGTGCGGAAACGTGGTCACCGAAACGGGATGATAGACGTAGATTGGAGGATTTTGAAATGTGATTGTGAAGAATGATTGAGAAGATTAGGTGGGCCGAAAGGAAAACAAATGAAGAAGTACTAGGTATGGTGGGTGAGGAGAGGGTTTGTTGGGAGAAATCCTATGGAGGTAGGAAAAATAGACGAGGGGCGTATTAATGGCATTGGGATGTTGAAGACTGTAATAGAGGGAAGAATGTTAGGCAAACGAGGAAAGGTAAGGAACAGGATAGGGATGTTGGACGGGATGAAAGGAGGAAGGAAGTTGTCAGAGATGAAAAGGGACCTGATGTAGAGTAGGATTCTGGACTTGGTGTTTTGTTAGGAATCACGTCATGTTTTTTGGTAGCTGTGTCCATCCTCAATACCTACCTCAACCGGTAGATTATTTAACATTACATTTCTGCATCAATAATTCTGACTCATTTATTACCCTACCTAACTTTAGGATATGAATATTACCCTATCCTCTTCTTTAAGCTACTCATTCGATACCATATCACTAGGAAATTACCTCACACAGGTTCGCCCGTCTTTCTTTGACTTAAGTTCCCTCGAAAAGCACCAAAAAGTTTGATTCGTACGAACACATTCTGAAATATTTCTTCGCTCCTACACAAGAAAAACACACGAAATGACATCTGATCACGCTAAACGTTAAAAAAAGAATACATTTGGTAAATCATTTTTGAAATGCGAAAGTGATTTCAGTAAAAGCCACAGAAATAAAAGCATATTTTCTATTATTTTCGCCTAAAACACTTTCAAGTTAATTCGAATCTAAAAAGTTTATATAAGGCAGTTTACTTATTTTTATAGTTATTGTCTGAGAAAAAAATCTATTATTGTTTTTTAAAAATATACAACATTCTCCAAAAAAAACCACCTGGGAAACACAGATATCATAGTGCCAACTGTGTTTACTTCAAATTGTCGAACAATATACCCTTATTGCTTAGATTACTGTTTCTTCGTGGGATCCCCCGAGGCATTAAAACTCTACCCCCTTATTACACACACTGGCCCGCCAATAAATTACTCATTAGTTTGTGTTGCGGTGAGCGGCTTCGTTCATAACCATGCGCCAAATGTAAACAAGGTTGCCAGGTTATGTAGCGAAAACAGCGCCTCCAAGCTTAGAATAAACCCAATAGTTAAAAAATATCGCCAATAATAACACTATTTTTCTTAAATTACATACATGATCTCCAGCTAGTTTTATATATGCTTAATTCTTTCTACATGCCGCCATGATATCCGTAGATGTTTTAGAATTGACATTTATTATTTATTAACTATTTATTTTTCAATCTTCCTATCCATATTTGAACCCATCCAAATTAGTTATTTTAAAATACACATATTAGTAAATCAATGACATGGAGACATGTTTGTGAAAATGTAATATGAATTGCAGTACCTTCAATTTCCAATGCAGCAGCCAAAGTAACTAATTATAACGAACAGATCTTGTTAATTTATTAGTAATCCTTGTCTCCGTGACAAAGCAGGGATGCTTCGACAATTGCCTCTAAACATCTCACAACTTGAAAATATAAATACTTAAATGAAATGAATAATTACGTAAATGTATGATTATAATTTTATATTATCTTGAAATCTCCCTATCGGTAGCGAACTCTTGGGTAACATATCGTGTTGGCGGTTACATTACATATTAATTACATGATGATTTGGATATTTACCCTGAAAAATGAATCGATAAAACTTATTTATTCTACTCATAATACAGAAGTAACTCATTGCATTACTCTAACAATCAAACGATTCATTCTCTTTGTATAGATCAGCTCAGCTAATGCACCGACAAAACAATAGACTGCTACAAGGGCAATAATGACAAGATGACTCCATTGTATTTATACAATTATATTCCGATTGTATTTTAATTTCAAAATACAAGTCAAAGAATACAGCCACTTGTCCAGAACTCATCGAATTAAAAACTCAAAATTCAGACATCTTACTCAAATCAATCACGATTTTTTTAATGCAGTAATAGTGAAGAAAAATTATTAAAAAGCATATCGATTGTAAAAACGGTTTTATATTATCTGCCCCAAATACGTATAAATATATATATATATATATATATATATATATATATATATATATATATATATATATATATTGATTACTGTGTTTATGTTATATATATAACATAAACACAGTAATCAACCCGACTGTCGGTTTGGTAGGTGATGGTAGTATTCACCCAGTACTAAGGGTACTGGGTGAATACTACCATCACAGGGAAAGGACCTGTTTCGGAAATGGTTTCCCAGGAAGACCTGGTACCCGAAAAATTACAAAGCTCGCGTGGAGCTGTAGGTGCCCAGGGTGCCTTGCCCGGGAATCGAACCCGGGCTCCTCCGGTCAGCAGTCGAACGCTCTACCCCCAGGACTACCGCGACCTACATATATATGTGTGTTTCTATATATACAGTATATATATATATACATATATATATATATATATAAAAATATATATATATATATATATAATATATATATAATATACTCGTATATATATATATGTATATGTATATATATATATCACATTTTTTCTAAATGGAAACAATGAAAGGGTATAAGCTAAACTTGAAAATCGATATTTGGGTTGAGCTTTATGATATAATGATCACTGGAAGCAATTTCTACGGAAATCATTGACGAGATATAGCTATTGACGTCACTCGAGGACCGTGGAGGGTAATAAAAAAACATCGAGAAAGCCCTTCGTTGAAAATTTTGCCGGCATTTCCTTCGCATCACCACTCTCTTGCTCGAATTAGCCGAGTGTGTCAGCGAGGAAGAAGTTAGGTGACAGATAATTTTTCTTTGGTCTGTGAAATGGCCCAACTCCAGAGAGGTCTTCCAGTGAGAGCCAATGAAATGGAATGTCTAAATTCACTGGAAAAACACGGGCACAACAAACATATATATATATATATATATATATATATATATATATTATATATATATATATATATATATATATATATATATAATTCTAAATAAATAAATTCCCGGAAGCGCATCTGGACACCTTAGGGTTCCATGACGTCATCCAAGCCAGATCTTCCTGGGTCACCATAAACGGCACAGGGAATGGAACTGGCCCCCCTACCCTGATGCGTGATATTCGCACGCCGTCGCGCTTAGTACTGGATGAACTCTACCACCATTAACCAAAGTCATCTTAGGGTTGATTACTATGTTTAACCCATTTATCTGTCAAACGTTCATGTGGAGGAGTGATAATAGATGCATTGGCAGAACTGGAAGTAGGAATGAAAGCAGGAGGGAAATTTATAAAGTCAGTAGGGTTTGCTGATGACCCAGCTTAAATCTGCCACTCTCATTATATCCTGCGCCCAATTGCCCAGCATTCTTCAAATTTCTTCAAATAACAATCACTCTTCCCTTTCCAAGCCTAGAAGTTAATCTTTTGTTTTTCATCCCGAAGACGCCTACCAGGGCGCGTACTGGTCATGGTAGAGTCGCAGCAAAAAATGCCCAGTCCCAAGGACAGTACTCTGAAGAATATTAAGTGTTTGATTGATGGTTTCCGGAGTAACTTTATGGAATCGATTCATAATAGAAATGTAAAATAGTAACTCTCTGATTCGACAGAAAAATATTTATTACCAGACGACTCGTGTTTCGACGTTCTATTTCATCTTCAGGATCTCATCTTCAACCTGAAGATGAAATAGAACGTCGAAACCCGAGTCGTTTGGTAATAAATATTTTTCAGTCGAATCAGAAAGTTACTATTTTTCATTTCCAATTTAAGTGTTTGTACAAATCTATTTTGTAAATTATGCACTTAAGAAAATAATTGCATTTTTTTTGGAACTCGTCCTGTATATAGTATATACATATAGTAAATTAACAACACAAAGGTTTAAAGAACCCTGAAGGTATTTAAAAATTCTGCATTACGATTACTTTATATTACCGATAAGATTATTTTATCTAAACTCGCCTTATGTGCCACAAAATTATTACCTTGTTTTCGTTTAAATATTTCGCTAGTGTTTTTTTTAACTGAACTCTATTAAATAATGATTAAATTAATGAGTCCTCCGTTATCCTCTATAAAACCATTGTTAATTTTTGGTTCAGTTCCTATGATGGGAGATAAAAAGAAAGGTTAAAGAGAGATTTTAGAGGATATCGACAGACGAGTATGGACACTCAAGGCAAGAATTTCGGAAGGAAGAAGGAAGAGGCAAGGAGGAGGTGAGTGAGAAGAAGGCGAAGGTCACGGTTTGGCGAAGAAGGAAAGGGGTGAAGAGATGGAAGGATGGAGAGAGAGAGAGAGGGTGTGCGTGAGGGAGATGTATCCTCGTTCAAGGCTCCCTGAGGTCTGCTTAATATACAAATGACGGAGGAGGAATGAGGAGTGACGCACTTGCCGACGGAGTAGAATTCTTCACGGACGGCGAAACCATCCAATGAACGGAACGACATAGACACCTGCGCGACCCTTTTGGCCATAAATATGCGAACATATCGCATTTATAGGAAATAGGTGGAGGAAATAACCAAGCGAGCATAAAACAAGACGATATTCGTCGAAATCTTTCGTGCATTTCGATCGAATTTCATCGAAAATACACATATATTTTGTCCTAGGGAAAGACGAAAGCATCTTTATAAAATAAAAAGTCTAATCAATTTTTTTCATCTCCTATGGAGTGATGTCCTGTCCTTCTAAACCGGAGGTAATGGGGTTCCAGTCGTAGTATTTACGGGAGGCGACTGACAGCTGAGGTCATAGGGGATGGACAGGAAAGGATGAAGGGTGGAGAGAAACTCGGCGTCGGCACTAGCCTACTCTTTACGAAAGGCGCCAAGGGATCCACAGCTTAACGTTCCATCCGACGGACGGACGGCTTACTCACTCAAAGTGCCCTCCACAAAGCACCTCAAGTAGGGATCGAGATACCTCTGAAAAATATTCAACATCACCGGGATTTGAACCCGGGCCCTCTGGCTTGGAAGCCAGTACGTTGGCCCCCGCACCATCTCGATCCCCATGGGGTTCGATTCCCTTCAAGATGATGTTATCTTTTTCGTGTACAATGGCTTGTTGGTATGTGCGTATACTGGTTGTAATGCCATTCCTACGAGACGACGAAAAAGGGGCAAAACTTGCTCGTTTTCCGTGGAAAATAAATTAAATAAAAATACCGAGGGACAATTTTCCCGTTTTCAGCAAATTATTCCTTCGTAACTAACATATTCTTGATTAAGGAAAACTATTCTTGAGGAATGAACAATTTGTAATATGATAAAAAATTAAAGGAGCAATGGCAGGTAAAAAATAATTTCATACTCTCTCCGTTTAGATTTAAACATAACGCCCTACATACCCTAGGTAAAAACCGACATACAACAGTAAAAAAACCTAATTTGTTTTTCAAAAAATAACGCCAAAATCATACCAATAATGATTCTGATAAAATAAACTCATAGAATGACCCCATGCAAGTAAATATGTGAGTGGGTAGGTGAAATACGGCACGTTCATTGGAATAAAGAGGTATTTTGTATTTTTTGACGTAAAATCGTAAAATTAGCGTATTGCGATAGCTGTACGTAAAATATTTAACCACAGAGGCTTGCTCATAATAACTTGAATCAAAACTAGAAAAAAAACTCAGCATTTGTCGTAAATTCACATCATTCAAGTACCCGAATTCAATTGAGTCAATTCAAAATATAAAAATTATTTTTTAGTCAAACGAAAGAATTAAAGCCTGGGAAATTATTGCGGAATCACGAATTTGCTGAATCCGGCCCCTCATCGAAAGGGATGGAATATTGATTTCCGGCCCTACTCAATACTGACCCTCTCTAGACACGATGTTCAGCGGCTTTTCCTTGACCTCGCATCACGTGAAACGCAGTCACTTAGTAAGTCATTAATTAGATGCCCACTCATTAAAAAAATGGTCACTTTTTAGATAAATATCACCATTTTCACAGTGTTGCAGATCATTTTGGGAAAGCAAGATGATAGGCGTAGATTGGAGGTTTCTAGGATGTGGAGAAGGATGGAAAATGAGGAATGGATAGAAAGGAAAACAAACAAACGAAGATGTACTAGAAATGGTTGGGGAGGGGAAAGAGTGGTTGGAAGAAATCCAAAGGAGACAGGAAAGATGGATGCAGGCCGTTATGATTGGCAATAGGATGTTGAAACTGTGATAGGGGTCAGAACGTCAGGCAAACGAGGAATGAGGAAGAATAGGATAAGATATGATATGGGCATGATAAACTGAATGAAGGGAGGAATGAATCATGGAGTTCTGTCGATTGCCAGACTGTGTTTTTCGTTAGGACAGGCTGAGAAATGTAGCCGTTCTCAATCTTATATTAATACGATATTGAAATAGACTCACAATATTCTCTAACTTAATTCCCACATTCCATATTTGATTTCAAATGTTGAAAAAAATTATTCCCAAAAGGTATAACGTTTTTATGTTATGAGTACTGTGGTGTGATAAACTACAGGAGTCGACAAAAATGCCTTAAATGACCGTGTGATTGATAAAAAAAAGATACCGGCAACGTGGCAGTTTTAGAAAATCAAGTGAAATTCCTGAGACACAAAATTAAGTCAAAGTTTCGGTTTCCCGCGAGCTTCGGACGGGGGGGGGGACGAGAGAATAATAATCATACTCACTCATTTCCTCTGGAGCTACCAGCCAGAAATACTGTCCTATCTCTTTCCCCCGAAATAGAACGGCGCCATTAATGCCCATCTCAAAATTGGAATGTCTCGCACTGCTAACGATGTCTAATACGGTTTTATAAAATGGAACGCCAATCTTACACCGTGACCATCTTCAAGAACGTGACTTAAACATTAAGCCTAGACTAATATGCGTTTGACAATGTGCTTTCCGACTTGTGCCTTTGACGAGAGACTTTACGACAATACGCTCTCTAAAATATGCATGCAACAATGCCCTTTCTACAATATCCATGTAACAATGTACTTTCCACGTTTCTAACTGTAAACAGGAATTGTTAATACTCTTCCATCATCAAGAGTAGTAAGTATTCAGTTTTTCACCAGCAGTTGGTCATTCACGTGCTTCAAAATGCACCGATGAAACGGATTATAATATGAATATTCAATTCCGATTTCCAATGTGAATATAAGTAGCCTTTCGATAATTCCTAAAATTTAAGAGAATATCAAATGCTCATTGTCTCTTATTGCAAGGTATAGTGAAATATTTGACCTGTTTAGCTGCAAATATCCTAAATTACCACCCAGGCGTTTGTTCAACAGGTTAGGCTTCCACGGAACGAGACGAAGAGCCGGAATTACCCCGAATTTGGGCACCGCTGTTCAAGGGGACGACGACATGAAAGCACGGAACTATTGTTCTAGACCGAGGTATGTACTCTAATTCTCAAGTACCTGTAGGCAGTCCAAGTTCAAACATTTCCACGAAAATTGGCGAAAGTTGAATACGATCGTCATGTAGCACTCAAATATCTGGATGGCACTTGGGCTTAAATATTTTACGTCGCCGTAAGAGAGCCTGAATTACATGCCAGCCAAATAATACCAATATAACTATAGCTCGTATCTTCATCTACAAGGTACTCTGGCATCGAGAGAGGGTGGGGAAGAGTGTGATTCTACACCAGGCATGATATGAAACACTAAATATTTCATAAGTTTTTGCTAAAAAGTGTAAATAAAATTATTCAAATAAGGTAGAACATGATAATCAAAAATACAGACACTATGATATTTAAGATAGATAACCTTCCGTAAGTCTAAGATAGGAGGAGTACGAGAATATAAAGAACAATAAAATAAGGTTGGAAAAAATAATGGCGACAGGCTACTTGAACAACAAATGAAGAAAAATACTTTTTCCTTCCAGCCCCGTAAGATATAGTTACTCTGATCCCTTATATAATTCGTGAGGGAACCGACGTTTTGAATCAATCAGCTCTACGCTTGATCTCTCTAATTCTTTTTACATGATATCTCCAACCTTAGTACGATAGGGCTGACAATACATTTTCAGCATCATACCTAAACAGATTTCTATTTAGGCCAGATAATTGAACTGTAATTTAGACTTCGCTCCGTGAGTGATTAACAAGCTTAAGCGTCTCTGATAATATTGATTACGCTACTTAGTGTTCCATAACAACTTTTTAAAAATCCAGCCTCTACACGTACCCTGGACGTGATCCAATCCGGCACTAAACTCAACTTCATGAGGATTCCACGTATACCAGAAGTATATTCTAAATGAGCTCAAACTAGCGAAGTATAACGTTGTGCTTAAACCATGTCGTCACATTGACCCAATAGTCTTCTGATAAATCTTAATTTTTTGGGGGAGTTTTTGAACTTCCCTCAAATTTCGGTTTGCTGCTCATGGCTAAAATACCTTTGGGAAAGATTGTATTTACTTATAGGGTACTGGAACGCTGCTATGTCAAGATCGCTACTGTCAGTGTCTTGTAGTTCAAGTGATTGTTGCCAGGAAACAAGAGATGTATGCGCCAAAGATTGACGCACACAGTCTTCGGGTTGTGGGTGAACTTCGGACCGGGGGAGGAAACTGCCGCGGCTTAATGCCTCGAACAGGGGTGGATTCAGGATCCAAGAGGAGGAAAGAGGAAGGGGATGCGCGACCCCTGCGGCGCAACACCCAATCAATATATGATCTGAGGTAATTAAAATTGTTGGAGGCAGGTTTTGGGTAGTCCTTATCACGTATCATGCACCGGTGAGGTACTCAATAACCACTCTGATACGGTGTCGCAAAAATCAGCCATGAAGATCCTTTCGAAATTCAAATTACCTGAATGCATGGCAATAGCAATTGGGTAAAAATACGAGAGAAATTTAAATCTATACCAATTTTGCAAGTAGATAGATGGATCCTTTTTGGTTCCCGGATCTTCAAAACATGGTGGGAGAAAATTATTTTTTGTCCAAAAATACGTTCAACGAGTTTTATGTTCGTCCTGGACGATTAAGGTTCATAGGTTAAGGTTTTTATTAAAGCAATACACTTACTTATTGAAGAAAGATAACCCCAACTCATTATTCATTATGGTTGCTAAAACGATGGAGCGGTTTCATTTTCAACAGAAAATGTGATCTACTCGATTTCTGTTTCCATAACTCCTCAACTAATTAGTTTAGGACGTAACATCAAGATGAAAAAACAACTTTAAATATCGGAAAAAAAACAAAATTTACAGGCGAAACTTGGTTATTATAGAGGTAAGACACTTCTTCAAGATCAATGACACAATCAATAAACTGTATCGAAAGCTGTCTTATTTTCCCACAAATATTTCTTAGATTTGGCAAGTTTCTTTCTCTGCTTGAATGGACATTCTAATAATGGTAATTCCTTTCCTCCATGAATTAAACTAGATAGATTTTGCTACCGTCTGGTACGACGGAAGGGAAACTATAAAGACTTAATAAGTAGGTTTAATAGGCAGGCTAATGCTGAATTTTGCGTGACTGGAAGGATTTCACGCCCTGCCACACACCTTTCGGTGGCTTACAGAATGTCATGCAGATTTACATGAACCTCTCAAAGAATTTAACACCACTGTTCCAAAATTCTGCATATGGGATATATTTGCTGATCCCACCACCCGTTTCTAGTATGTGGCGATTTCCGACTGAATGGGAAAGGGTGTGTGCCTACCGTAACCTTTCTTATGGAACATAGGAATCTGCTTATTATCATAATTCAGTGCTAGGAGTCTACGCCCGGAAAGTAAGAGGATAAGGAGCTTTTATCATTCGGGAACGAGGCGTCGGCGACGAGGATATTTCCCGTCTTGACGGAACGGGTGCAGAAGGAGATGAGGAAACGCTATATGGGTCGGTTGATAGTGCACGCGACGCCATGGATAGGCGCCAAGAGGGTAAAAGAGACACATACACGCTCCTCGCCAGATCGCATTTAAAAAAAAAATGAAGCCTTCTTTCAAGGCATTCAAATGTATGGGAGCGAGCATCTTGAATCTCAAGGGCCATCGAAACGCAACCGCGCGACTCGAAACCTTGAAATCGAGGTTGGAAGAACGTTTTCGACTTCTGAAATTAAGAAAGACGATGAAGTAAGAGGGCATTCCGATGATGCCAAAAAGATTCGTGGTTTCAGTAGGAAAAATGAATCGCACTCTAAAAAATTCTTCAAGGCGGCACTTAACATAAAATTTGTAATTAAAATATACAATGTATTTGCGTACTTCTGACATCCGAAATAAATTACGTAAATATTTCTTTTACTCAATTAGGTACTTACCGTAAAAAACATACATTAAAACACTAGCTCATTTATCATTTAACCCTAAATGAAATCAATTGCCTCGTATCGTACATAAGGCCGGAGTATGTGTATATGTATGTATGTAAATATATTAATATATATATATAATATATATATATATTTATATATATATATATATGTATATATATAAATGAAATGGAACGCTCCTCGGCGACGCACAAATATCTAAAAACACTGATGTTGATTTTTAAAACAGATACACAAATTGTGTTTTGACGTTTCGACGGCACGGCCGTCGTCATCAGAATCTATGCACACACACACACACACACACACATATATATATATATATATATATATATTATATATTTATACATATACATATATAAATATGCATATACACATGAAATTATAACATTTTGTTACACAGATTTATGCTGTTTGGATTGTCAGGCTATGTAACGTTAGCTGTGACTAAGAAATGTGGGGCATGTACATAAAGAACTATCTCAAAACGGTGGACTATCAAATATTTAATGAAATATTTGTAATCTAGGTGCGTCCAGTGGTTACCAACTGAGAAACGTAGATACGGCAATGTTTTCCCTTCATTTATTATTTAGATAACTTAGACACTGGTTTCTATTTACATGCCATTTATTTCCGAATTATAGCACACTTTAAAAGATTCAGAAATCCGACCCATCTTCAAGATGAGGATAAAAGAGTGCAATATGACACCATATTTCTTTGAATTTTTCATTTGAATGCCGTCTCTCAATTCCTTAAAGAATCCTAGTTTCATTTTGCGTAAAATATTTTTTATAACATGCCTAATCAAATAGGAACGTCAGCCAACGCGCGTACTCAAAGCAAATAATGTACCGCACGCTGATCTAAGTTCCTGATTTACCGAGAGAAAGGAGCAAAAACATAAATAAAGTATATTTTTACACAGAAAATGCTTGAATGTCACGAATCTGTTGTGTTACATATGCTGAGGAGGAAAATTTAAATTGATAAAAAATTATCTAATCCAAAGGGGATACAGGTGCAACTAATAAGAGGATGGTCAAGAGCAATGGTGCCGATGGAGTAATTTTGGACCAGTCGAAAAGAGAATTCGAAGTTTTTAAAACGGGGAGAATGCGAAAGGAAAGTACTGCGGAATCCGATTCGCAGTTGTTTTTCTTTTATTCTGTCTCCATAGTAGTAGTTTTAGGGGAGGCGACCGACAGTCAAGGTCATTTTGCGGCATTAGGGATGGATGGGAATGGATGAAGGGTGGAGAGAACCCGGCGTCCGCATTAGCCTGCTCTTAACGAAGGCGCCAAGGAGTCCGCAGTTTAACTTCCCATCCGACGGACGGCGTACTCTCTCAAAATGCTCTCCACAAAGCACCTCAACTAGAGATCGGGATACTACTGAAAAAAATGTCTGGGATTCGAACCCGGTCCTCTCAGTGGGAAGCCAGTAGCCGCAGCACCATCCTGATCCCCTTCTTTCTCCATCCATCGTACATATAGCGAAGGTATTGTTTCGGCGAATAAATTCGGATTCCGTACGACAACGTACATAGAGGTTCTCAGGTCCCCCTGAACACGCTCTGGCAATTTTTTAAATTTATGTGTATCTGCGTACCTCTGTGATAGGTTTTATGTTGGTACCATAGATACGATACTGTTATACCGAGCAGGAAAAAGCTCTTTAATTAATATTTTTAGCAAAAAAAACGGCTTGATTAGAACTCACAGTTTAAGTGGGTAACCCATTGGACGATGATTTTCGATATTGATATGAAATCACGCAGATGGATAAAACCAATGATGGCACCGCTGTTGTTCTTTCAGAAAAAACAACTTTCATCTTTAATTTTATTGAAAACGCTTCTCATTTTAGCGGCAGCTGTGTGACCCATGTTCACTGCACGGTTCAGCCATCTATGTTTTTTATTCGTTAAGTCTACCCTCGTATTTTAAATCTCTTACAAAATCTTATGATCTACTGAAAATCGAGAAAATCGGGAAACTATAGGACATGAGGGAAATTCGTAACATTTGGAAAAAGTGGGAGGTGGTTGAAATAATTTAGAATGAAATTGATATTGATTTCGGAAGGAACTATTTTATATTTTCGTTTTTAATTAGATAGAATGGAGTTCTATACGTCGAACTTGAGGGGAAGAAACGGGTAAATTATCTAAATTCCTCCCAGGGCTAGGGATCGATTCCAGATTACGCCAGTGGACCACCTTCAGCTTAACCCCAGCTGTGTGATTTATCCAGTATTAGCTCTTCCTGGATAACTGCACATGGCACAGGAATAAGAACTGTCTCTCCTTGTTACTCTGATATGTGAGGCACATATGTAATATAGGGCTTAGTAATAGGTGAGCTCTAACCTCGCCCGTCAGACCGACTTGCAGGTTGATTACTGTGGTTAATCATTCACTATTGATCGCATCTCCAACGAAATATTTATAAAATGTAATTCTTTAGAAGATTTAAGGTGTTTTTTAGGACTTTTTGAGTGTGGTCATCAGAGAAGCTCCATAGTGGCCGCCGAATATATCTCCTTAATGAGGCTAATGACGACTCGTATCCCTCCTCGGAAGAAAAAAGGATTTTTTTTTTAAATGCTACATATTTCAGATGAAATTTATATGGCTGGAGATTACTCCTTCGATTACCTTGTGTAGACATGGAGAAAAATAATCTTTATCTATCCAAGATCTGAGTATAAACAATATGGTACAATGAATTATCAAATTCAGTCCTTATCTTTGGACTTGAATAAAGAAATCATTATTTATTAATTGGATGGTAAAATGAGAAGTTTTTTTCGCTTTCTTCTCGATCCGCAGGTGCAATTCTCTCTGTTTTGGAGATTATGGGGGAGGGTGAGGGTGCTTGGGCTAGCAGACCACCTGAGCGACTAAATTCGGCGAAATTCCGACGAAAGAAGAAGGGGTGGATAACTGGTGGGGATTTGTGGTGGGTAGACGCTTGGAAGTGTTGTGGAGAGGGAGTAATATGGCAATTAAAAAACGAAGAAATCCGGGTGAGGAAGAATCTGCGTCGCCATCAGTTTGGTTTCTCAACGCGGAAGTTCTCAAATCTTCTTAATGGCGCGCCAAACTCCCAAGTTCTCCAAGGACTACTGAGGAAGGGGTGGGGAACGCGAATAGGGAGATCTTTCTCTTCCTTCACCCATTTTAAGGTTACATCCCCAAGGAAAAAAACAAACACACACACACCCAACGGAAATAGAAAGAAAGGAATAATTATTCAGAATTGGAAGGGAACAGATCATGAAAGAAAGCAAACACGCATGCCAACAATTTGCATGCTCTAACATTCTTCCGATATTTCTCAACAATGGACGGACGGGATAGGTCAATCGGCAAACATTTCGAGCTTGAAGATTATCCACTTCATTCATTTCCGCCCGAAGTTCAATTAAAAAGAGCCAACATTTGGGGATCGATAAAAATTAATATGTCTTCATCAGTGTATTCGCCTTCCATTAATAGCAATCGCCATAAAATGGGCCAAATGAGTTGAAAATGTTTTATATACATAATTTTTCACTCTAAATAATGCGATTAAATACATGTATGAACCGATCGTTGAACGTTTTCCTAGTTCAAGTTTATAATAAGAATTAGAGCTAATAATTTAGGTTCGGACGCGGGGAAATAATGTAACGTGGGGAAAGGATTTGATTTTAAATGAATGAATTCAAAAGTAAAATGCAAACGAAGCGAGGAGTGTCTAATCTGATAAACAACAGCGTACTGTAGAGTTCTGACGACTTCCATTTTTCCCCACGTCCGGGTCTAAATTATCAGCTCTAATTCTTACCATAAACATGGAAAAGTTCAACGATGTCATTTTTGAGCACGGTGGGTTCAGAGTCTGTTCATGGCCGAATAACAGGACGTTCGGGTCCATTTATATACGCAACTGAACTTGATGTTACCGAAAGGTTAGAAATTTCTATTGACGGCGTCATTGATAATGGAACATGGCCGCATCAATTTAATTCAGAGATAAAACAGTTCTGTGCGGTAATATCCACAAATCCAACAGCCAAAAAAAACCAAAGTGGTGGTTTCTATTCGAAAAGTGAAAATAAAATTATAAATTACATATTACTATTGTATCATTCTTCCATAATCGGGAATTGTGTATCAGCATATTATAACAGCATACACATGACTCTTAATGGAGCTAACTATAGAGATATAATGAAAACTTTTCCAACGCCATAGCAATCACAAAAGGTCACATTTCAAATCGGCAGGTTAATGCTACGCCACGATAATGCGCGTCGAAAATGTTGTCCTTGAACGTCTCCTGATAATTAAAATGAAATATGTTCCTCAAACATAATATATTTCAGGCCTAGCCCCATTTGACTTTCTCCTGTTCCCCAATGTGAAGAAACACCTTCGTGAAAAAGCGTAATTCATCACCGCACTTCTGGCAATGAATTACGGCTGCTGCGACGATTTTGAAGGATCTCAAAAAAATTGAATTCTCGTATGTCTTCAAGATTAAAAATAAAATAAGAAATGAGTGCACTATCACCCAGCATGGACCACTTAGTGAAGAACCATCAAAATGTGGTGGATGAGTAAATGAATAAAAATTCAAATTGATCATCGAATAAATCCCTCATGCGTAAGCTCATTGGCAAAAATTCATTTGAGGAAATTTTTCATTTAGGAAAAATGGGGATAAAATATCTTCTCATTGCGGGGATATTTATTTCCTCTTTATTTTTCTCATCTCTTTCCACGAGCCATCTTTCCCAATAATTGTATTATTAACAATAAAAATTTACATAATTTATTTGTAGGATATGAGATTCTAATTTAGGTAGAAGAAGGGAAAAATTCGAAACCCAATTCTTTATTTGAGTCGCAATCCAACTCGATTTTGAGACCGAAGAGAACCCAAGTATTCGATAAACTTTAAAAAGGTTGATTACGTCGAATTTATCACGTAATCGACAAGGGTGACGATTATGATGTCCCATGTATATGTCATCACAAGCGCTTTACAGAAACCATGACGACTTCCAATGTGGGAGGAGGAGGACTGCGCAGGCGAACAATGACAATGTACAGTCGTTACCCTTCCCCCTTTATTGCGTCATGTAGATCATTGAACGCAGAGCGGGCACGCTATCCAACAGCGGTTAAATTATAACCACGTATTTTTTCCAGCGTACAAAAAAGCTGGTTCGCCATATGTTATCATATATCTTTATTCTTGATTATATTAATCATTCCAGACAAAGAAGAGTGCGAGCGCGCATTTTGTCTAAGTGGTTGGTTAAGGTTGCTTGCCTATCTACTTTTAATCGTTTCGTTATAAAATTGGTGGAAACGTATTCTCATTTAGAAAACTAATATTTTTCACTCACTAATGCTATAAATAAGAATATTTCCTCATATTTTGGAGATATCTGGCCTTCTGATTCATCACTTTTCCCACATAGCGCTTGCATCCCCTACCACATACATTTTTGGTGGATCGCGGGGTATTTATACCGATGTTGATCACAATGGCTTTCAAGATATTTGAAAACGGCTACGTATGAGGTAATGTCCTTCGACACTGTCATCTTCATTCTCCTTCATCACTTTTAAATTACGAAAAGTTCGGTGCACTTTTTCCCATTTTCACGAAGTCAAGTCACATCTACTATCTCAAGATAAAATACGAACTTGAGGACGTGTATGAGTTTGTATGTACAGGGTCGCACCCAAAAGTGGTAGGACTGATTTTTTTACAAGAATTTTATTGACGATATACTTACATCGACTTAATAGTCTTCAACGTATGCTCCTTGAGCAACTACACACTTAGTAAAACGTTGCTCCCATTCCCCGTAGGCCCGCTCGAAATTTTCCTTGGGGATGCCGTTGATGACCCTCGTCGAAGCCTCTTGAACGGCCTTTATCGAGTCAAAACGTCGTCCCTTGAGCTGTCTTTTCATCAGGGGGAATAAGAAGAAGTCCGGTGGTGCCAGATCGGGAGAGTAGGGCGGGTGGGGCAACGTGGCCACGCCGTATTTGGCCGTTGCCTGTTGGTCGACACTCAGAATTTTCGGCACCATCTTGGCGCACACCTTGCGCATGGCCAAATCCTGTGAAATAATGCGTTGGACGTTGGATGCAGACAGACCCAACTGGTCTGCAATTTCTTCACTGGTTAAGCGTCGGTCTGTGTTCAGCAGTGTCCTCACTCTGTCCACATTCGTGTCGGTTCTTGCCGTCGACGGCCGTCCGGAGCGATGGTTGTCTTCAACGAGCTCCCTACCCTCTTTAAACAACTTGTGCCACTCAAATACTGTGGAACGGCTTAAGGCAGTGTCCCCATAAGCCTACTTGACCATATCGAGGGTCTAAGTTGCCATCTTCCCGAGTTTCGCACAAACCTTCACGGAATAACGTTGCTCTAAATTCAGATTCATTTTGTTTTTCGACGCGGACAAAAAACTTGCTTCACTAAAAACGGTGTCCTCACTCAACGACAGCCCGCAGGCGACTGAGGTTGGTGTCGGTCTGCTGCTAAGAGCCCCCTCCACCTTACCCTGCCAGGCAGACCCCCCTCCACCGCTCTGTTCGCACCAGAGAATATCAGTCCTACCCCTTTTGGGTGCGACCCTGTATGTACCTGTATACAAGGTTTGTCCCATTAATGTGTCAAATAAATTTGGGAAAAAAATTTATCACAGTACAAAGCAAAAATTGCTAAAAATCTTCGCAAGAGCACCCTTACCTATCGACACACCAATGCCAGTGCCTCCGCCAGTTGTATGTATTATATATATGATAAGAAGAAGATGGAAATCAATTGGAGTTATCCTAAATAATAACATTGTATCAATTGATTACCATGATTTGAGGAAATACAGAGATTGACAGAGGAAGAACTAGGTTGACCTGGAATTGAGATAATTCATTACCTTCGGGACGCATATGCATATTCGATATTTATGTGAATGCAAATATCGGTAGGAAAAAGTATGTACCTTCCTTGAGGTGTTGCAAACAGGCAAATACCGTCTTCAGGTTCCAAAAATGACGAATAATGTTTAACAACCCTTGTGCGGTACCGAGGAAGTTACATTACATTCTATTGCTTGATGGAGGCATAAATAAATAAACGCATGAAGAATATCGATTAACTACACCGTAATGACCATAAAATGTCGCATTATTTACCATGGACCATTGGAAAGCCATGATTTTCGGGAAAATGTACCATTACAATGAAATTTTAGTGATTTTCTGTTTTACATTGCAGAAATGAAAATATAATGCCAATTTTTGCGAGGGCAGTGTCATTTTAGTGACATCAGCCATTGATTATTACCATCGACCTGCAAGAAGTGTAAAAATTACCCACAGGTAAATGAAAATTTTGTATTTACAATGTAGACGGGAAAGAAAAAGCTAAATATTTTTTTAAGATACAAATACCATGTGATATTAGATGATAGATGATCTAAAGATGACAGTAAAAGTGCAAAAAATTAAGTTTAAAAAAATATTCAGAGACCAAAACATTTTGGCCAATATTTCTCACGCACAGCATGTCAAGGAAAATCGGTAGCGTTGTGTTGAAGACCGCTTTTACAGGAAAGCCTCAAAACTCCCGTGCTTCCCAGATTTCCATGGATAAATCAAGTCCGCGTAGAGCTTGGTAGTAGGTAAAACTGGCAACGTTACGGGAGTCATAAAATGGCGGGGAGCTTAGAGACATGGCGTACATTATTGTAGCAGTTTTACCGTCGACACTACTTTTCGGCCCTATTTGACAATAAAACTGCCATCTCGCGCGGCCACAGCAAATGTATCTAAATGTTCTTTTACAGTGGCCAAGAACGGAGGGGCATCCGGGTCTTTGATGTGACGGCAGATCCATGCCAAATTAACAGTTGGAACAAGTCGCGTCGAATAACCGCGTCTAAACGTTTCGTTGCGCGCCCTTGAAGCTCTGCCCGTCCACACAGCTGCGATGCGACTTTGGAGAGACAAGCGTGAGCCCGCATTACGAGAATTTAACGTCCCGTTTTATTTCAAAGCGCAATGAGCTCACCGAGCTCGAAAGGAGGGGTCTTTTGAAAAGGTAGACGAACGCTTGCCGAGGCACATTCCATAAAATTCGAGATTGGAGTGTTTTTCACCTAAAATTAGAGTTCAGGAACGAAATAACTACTTCACTTTAACTTACCGAAGTTGTTCCAGATGGGGTTGGGATGGTGCGGTGGCTAACGTACAGGCTTCCCACCGAGAGGGCTCGAGTTCGAATCCTGGAGTCAAACCTGGAATCAAAGAAATAATTTTCAGTGGTATCCCGATCCCTACTTGAGGTGCTTTTTTGAAGAGCACCTTGAGTGAGTACGACTTAAGTCGGAAGGAATGCTAAACTGCGGACCCCTTGGCACCTTTCGACAGCAGTAGGCTAATGCCGACGCAGGATTTCTCTCCACCTTTTCTTTCCCAGCCATCCCTAATGGCGCAAATGACCTTAGCTGTCGGTCGCTTCTCATAAAAGCGACAACTACCGTATAAAACTACAACCACTACATGGTGTCCTATTGTGTTGAGTGCCCGGTTAAATGATCGGAGAGTCCGCGTTCGATTCAGGGTATTTCGTACAGGGGTTCGATTCAAGGTCGCTAATATGCCCCTGGGCACCCTCAACATAACCCGAGCGGTGTAATTTTTCGGGAACCAGATTTTCCTAGAAAATAAACAAACGAGTTGGATAAGGATACAACCCCTCGACAGAGCTGTTCGATATATATCTAGAAAAAGTAAATGACAGAGGCTTCACATCTCGATTCAACCTCCTAAAACATACACTGGATGGAGGCAGGAGAAGAAAGAAATGTAATGGTATATGCCTAGAGCTGTAATAGTTTATGTAAAGAGTTGTTATGGTAGATACAAAGCAAATATTCCCCTCGACACATATCAACTGAGTATGTTTCTTCTCCCCAATAAGTTACAGATGGGTATGTCCGCTTCTGAACGGCTTGAAATGTACTATACACACTGAATTGTAATAAAAATTATTTCGACCTCTGTTATCCTTTGAAGAACAAACAAAATTTATCTAAATTGCGATATAAAACCTTGAGAGAAAGAAGAAAAAACTAAATGTAATGCGATAATACCGCATAAGAAAAATTTAAAATTTAATATTTTTCTAAGAAATGATTTTTTCTTCGTCTTATAGTTGAAAACATCAAGTATTTCAATGTAACTCACTGAATATAACATGATACCTAATACTAATAATTAATAAAGATATAAAAATAATAATTACCAATTATTGTGAAAGCTGGTTAACAAACACCCCCTGCCGCACATCCTCGCTGTATCTTTTAGGGTGAGATGAAGACGTCAATGTGCTGATGTTTTTTTTACAGAATAAGAATATTGTAAAAAATGCTATTAATCAGCATCAAAAACCACCGTTTTTTCGGGAATAATTTGAATCAACCTTAAAATGTCTGTTCCAGCCGAATTAAATTTTCCGCACAATAAGCAAATATTTGTATTACTTCATCAAGAAAATATTTCATTAGGTTGAGTCTAAAACTATTGAAAACCCGGTGGTCTAACATCCCCTGCCCCACGCCCCGGGGTATACGGTCTGGACCATATCCCTATTGGTTGTTACCGTGTTATGAATAACTCGTCAATGATAATCATTCAACCAAATCACAACAACTTCTAGTTTAAGGAAGTCGAAAAAGGACAAATTGTAAAATTTTACATCAAAATTTGTTTTAGAACGACCGGTTTTACACACATTAAGAAATCATCAGAAACACATCATTGATTAGATGCAAAATAAGAAGCTTTGTTAATATGAAGAGTGACAACGAGTGACGACGCCTGAGAACGTTTTTGCTATCAAACTTCCAACTTCTCCACTTCCAGCCTAAATTATTTTCCACCAAAAAATAATTTCCTTATCCAGACCTTCAAAATTGTTCACATCCTTCGCATAGTCAAAAAAATGTGGATACCAAATGTCTCGATGAAAACTAAGACGAATATAAATAGGTTGCAGAGCAAAAAGAGGAACTCATATCCATAAAAAAAGACACTTTACGTTACATAAGCTCAATCAAAATATTCTTATAGAAGCTTTAATTATTTTAAGAGTTCGCAGATTTTGAAATTTTAAGCATTTTTTCTCCCTTTGTAAATTGTCCAAAATTTTATAGTCCAAATAGTAAGTGCAATGAAAAACAGTATGACCCATGTTTCTTAGCTAAATTAGTTATGGAAACGAAAAACAATACATTCGATCGCAATTGTTATTAACGAATAAATCGATTCATTTTTTACGAAAACATTTAAAGAGTCGAATATTTTTTTAATCATTGTGTCAATTGTACTACTTCTAAAAAACTTTAGATTTGTAGAATATGAATAATGCATTTTGTGCAACATGAATATTTTGAGATGTGACAAAATTCTTCAGCATTGCCTTTGTCAAAATAATTTCTCCTTAGAATCGCATTTCAGTTTAAGGGATAAAAAATGGTAATCCCTAGCAGAAGTGATGGAAAAATTAAATTCTTTATATATTGATTGCTTAAGAGGGATGTGGCTAAGGAGAAAGTTTGAAAAGGTGAAATAAGCAGAGAGGAAATCAAGCGTTTGAATACTAGGCATGTATAGAAGGGAGGAGAAAGGGTTATTGAAAGGAATCTAAAGGAGGCAGGAAGGGTGGATGCAGAGCATTCTGATTGGCGATGGAATGCTCTAGAGTGTGATGGAAGGGATAGAATGTCGGTCAGGTGGGGAAGGGGTAGGAACAGAGATAGATATGTTGGACAGAACGAAGGGAAGAAGGATGTATGAGGAATTGAAGAGGAGTTTATTGTAGCGTGGGGTGTAATGATATTTTTGTTATTCACGGCTAAGAAATTTCAGTGTACAGTCAATGCTCGTCTAAAACCTATCTTCTACCGTAGACTACCAAATAATAATCCAAGAATTGAAATATTTGTGCTGTGAAAAAAAGTGAATGCGAAAAAGGTTATTTTTGGCTAATGTTGATTTTATCTCCATAACACTGATTCTAGTTAGCTGTTGAAAAAGTTGGTACGTTGGACGGAAATGAGGCATCTGGCAACCATATCAAAAAAATATTCCCTTCTTTCCTTTTCAGCGCATTCATGAAAATATTCTCTCGTCTATCACATAGTAAGGCGTCCCATTATCCCTCAGTATCTACTCCAACCAGGAGCTAGTTGGCTACCAAACTAGTTCCAAAAAATAATTTGACATCGGTTCATATCTCAGCTAATTTACAATAGAACTCTTATGGTCTTTTGACCGTTATTGCAAAGCTCTACAGGAAAGATCACGTTATCCTTTAGGGGCCAGCCCGCCTCAAGTACTTTTTATGCCTTCTTCCCGATTCGCCCAGCATCCGACGAAAACTCTTCCCAAAACATAAGAATGAATTCTCCCTTCAACTTCCTAATGAAAAGTACGCATATTGTTCTGATTTTTTTCGAAGAAATGAAAGAAGAATAAAATTCTCTTGCCGAAAAGAAACAAGGGATGACTCTAGCTAAAGTGCGTAGATAAATGGCGGAGAGGCAAAGAGGTTCGAAATCTTGGCAAAAGCCTTCCTCGGGGTTGAGAAATATGGACACATCTGCCGTATCTCACATTGGGAAAAAAACCTATGTACGTGTACGAGCCAAAAGGTCACTTGTACTGTTTTTTTCTGATTACTGTCTTATCTTTCACGACACACCCGGTCGGGTACAGGAAAAAGTACCTAAGAGTTCTCACGTCCACGGTAAATAAACTAACCTTGAGCTAATTTCTCCACCTCGAATCTTTAAAGTTTTGGCAATGTTTACTCGGTAAAATGCCCGCGCATCCGTGTTGTTAAATGGGGGTGAAAATGGCGGAACTGTTGCACGGGAGCATGCCTTAATTGCGCACGGTTGGAATGCTTCTAAATGTTTATGATGACCTCAGAAACGTATCTAGACTATTAAAGGATTTAGGTTGGGAATCACTCAACGAAGGAGGGGAGTAAAAAGAACGAGTTTAATCTCTTGCATTAATTTGAAGCAAGTCTACCTTCAACTATGTGATTTTAAAAATGTATTAGCTACTATTCCCACTAAATTATGAAAGGCCTTGCAAATAAGATTAGAGAGTTGACGCGTAGAACCGACAGTTTTAAAAATTAAATTTTTCTGCGAACGATAACAAATCAGAATAACTTCCGAAAACACTTCCGTGTTATACTAATTAACTTAGTGCGTGATTATTATATTATCTAATTCTTGCTCCAAAAAATTAAATTTTTCTGCGAACGATAACAAATCAGAATAACTTCCGAAAACACTTCCGTGTTATACTAATTATCTTAGCGCGTGATTATTATATTATCTAATTTTTGCTCCCAAAAATATCAGCACTACTAGTATGCGTAGGGAAGTATTTTGAACTTAGATACTCTAGCGAACGTACAAGTAAATTGAAAATCATTCTCACACTCGCTCATCAGCTTTTAAAAATGCAGTGTTGTTCCGTTCATCTTCACAATAAAATAACATTAATCTGAAAATAACTGATGTTACACACATTTTTTTATCTAATCAGCTACAATTAAGTATACTCACTGCATAGGCAATGCAGTTCATATCACTTACTCTCTCTCTCTAACTGTATACAAACGCACACACATTATTTATATATGTGTGTGTGTGTGTGTATATATATATATATATTTTCTATTATAATCCTATGAATAATAATAAAATAATTCTATGTAATATTATATATATATATATATATATATATTTATTTATTTATATATACTTTCAAAGCAATAAACAATATAAGAACACATAAAAAGATCACTCACACGTTATTTCTTGATTATTTCGACGAAATTCAACTCGTCTTCATCGGAAGAAAAGGTTGTTACTCAACACTTCCGTGTTACTTCGACGGAATAATTAATATATATATATATATATATATATATATATATATATATGTATATATATAAACATACATATATATATAATAAAGACGCAGGTATACATGGAAAATGCCAGGTGACTCAGAAAGGTATCAGCTAGATTATATTCTGGTTAGACTCAGGTTCAGGAACAGTGTGATAAATTCGCACAGCTTCCCGGGAGCGGATGCGGACTCTGACCACAATTTAGTTTTTATGAAATGTAGAGTCCGTTTCGAAAAGATAAGGCAGGGGCGGCGAGTTAGAAAATGGAATGTAGAAGCATGAAATGGTTTGAAATGGAAGGAATACAAACAGGCGGTAGAGGAAATCATGGAGGATGATAAAGAGCTAAGTACTATCGAAGAAAAATGGGAAAGTTTCAAGGAAGGGTTGTCTAAAGCCGCAAAAGACACTATTGGAACCGTTAACGCTAAAAGGACTAGGAAACCATAGATCACGGTTGAGATGATTACAACGATGGATGAACGGCGAAAATGGAAGAATGTAAATACAGAGTTTGGCAAAATGAAGTACAAAGAATTAAACAATAATTTGAAGCGGGCAACAAATAAAGCAAAAGAAGCCTGGTGGAAGACGCAGTGCGAGGATATGGAGAGTCTGCAGAGGAAGGGTGAAATCGGTGCGCTGTACAGCAAAGTTAAATCGTTATCGGGGAGTAAGAAAGGAAGAGCTATGCTAACAGTTAGAGATAAGGCGGGTAAGGTAATAGTTGACGCAGGAACGATCCAAGAGAGATGGAAGGATTATATAGAAGAACTGTATGGTAAAGAACTCGGACCAACAAAGATAGGCATTGAAAAAGAAAATGACGTAGAGGAAGACAGCTTAGGTCCAGGCATAGACAATGAGATAGAAAGGGCATTAAGGGAGATGAAACTAAATAAGGCCGGGGGGTGGATATTATTCCCGCAAAAATTTTAAAATGCTTAGGAAAATGTGGGAGGAAGGGGCTATATGGGCTGATCCGTAGCATTTATGAGGAAGGAATTTGGCCGGAAGACTTCGTGAGATCAGTTTTAGTTCCTATCCCGAAAAAGGTAAAGGCTACATCATGTGAGTACTACAGGACGAAAAGTTTGATATCCCACGCAGCTAAAGTTGTTCTCAGGATCATAAACAAAAGGATGGAGAGTAGGGCAAATGATTACTTAGAGGATGATCAGTTTGGGTTTAGGAAGGGAAGAGGTACGCGAGATGCCATTGCAGCAATGATTTTATTATTCGAGAGAAATATAGAACACAACCAGGAGGTATTTACCTGTTTCGTATATTTCGAAAAAGCTTTTGATAGAGTGAACTGGGAAAAACTAATGAGTATATTGCAGAAAATAGGAATAGATTGGAGAGAAAGGAGGCTAATCCGCAACCAGTACATGTCTCAGACTGCTCAGGTGAGGGTGGGGATCGGGGAGTCCGGATGGGCAGTGTTAGGAAGAGGTGTAAGGCAGGGTTGCCCATTATCGCCGTTGCTGTCCAACCTGTATGCAAAGGAAATGATTAAAGAGGCATGGGAAGAACTGGAGGTAGCAATGAAGGTAGGCGAGGAATCCGTAAAATCAGTTAGGTTTGCTGATGACCAAGCTTTAGTTTGTCAGTTAGCCAAGGGTTTGCAAGCATTGCTGAGTGAATTGGAAATTCAGTGCGACAAGTATGGGATTAGAATCAATATTAATAAAACAAAGGTTATGCGATTTTCTAGAAAGAAAAAGGCTAAGCTTAACATTAAAGTAGGAGGGTCAAAAACTAGAGCAGGTAGAACAGTTTACGTATCTCGGTAGTGTTTTGGATCAACACGGTCAAAGTAGTAAGGACGTAAGGAGAAGAATTGCGCTAGGCAAAGAGGCTTTCACAAGGAGGAGGGAGTTGATGACGAGGACGTTGAGTAAGGATGTTAAGAAAAGACTCATAAAAACTTTAATTTGGAGCGTAGTTATGTACGGCGCGGAAACGTGGTCATTGAAACAGGAGGACAGACGGAGACTGGAGGCTTTTGAAATGTGGGTGTGGAGAAGAATGGAGAAGGTGAAATGGACCGAGAAGAAAACAAATGAGGAAGTACTTGGTATGGTGGGCGAAGAGAGGGGTTTGTTGGGAGAAATCCTATGGAGGCAGGAAATGTGGCTGAAGGGGGTATTGACCGGCAGTGGGATGTTGAAGACTGTAATTGAGGGGAGAATGTTAGGCAAACGAGGAAAGGGCAGGAACAGGATAGGGATGTTGGACGGGATGAAGGGAGGAAGAAAGTACTCAGAGCTGAAGCGGGACCTGATGTAGAGTAGGATGTTGTTTTGCTAGGGGCCACAAATTATTGGATTAGTAATTACGTCCATCCAAAAACCTACCTTAACCGGTAGATTACCTAATATATATATATATATATATATATATATATATATATATATATATATATATATATATATATATAATCGACACACACACACATATATATATATTTTTGTGTGTGTGTTTACATATATGTATATATAGACATATTAGATATAAATATATATTTATATATATGTACGAGTATATGCATAGACAGAGGTTTATACATGTATACAATGCCCTATATTCAAGAGGAGTGAAGGGATGAGAAGAAAAGCGTTTTCGAAGACGAGAGGGCGTTGGCAGGGGTTAGAACTCCGAGAGGAACCCCTATCAATATTCATACCCTCCATCACTTTTCCCACTCCCCTCCACTTTGTACTTTAATGAAACGCAGAAATTCCTGTCTGCGTGTGTCCCCGAGAATTTTTTTCCCGTTGAAACTTTTGATTCTTTTGTATTATCCTCCTAGCCGAGGATTTCCTCCTGTGTCATTCATTAAAACGCAAACAGCCCCCTTTCCGACAGAAACCCTTCTCGCTAACCCTCACCCCCTTGTCTCCACACCAGTGTACGTTGCTTGAAGGGAAAACACGTCCTCGCCAGCCTCCCTTCCCCCTATCCCTATCCCCCTAGACCCCCTTTTAATCCTGTCCGGGGATTTTTGACGGAAATTGGCAAAGATATTCCAACGCAGAAAAAGAGGGGTTTTGACGACGATGGTGATGAATGGGGCGTGCGACAGAACGTGGGAACTTTTTCTTTTATATCGACTCGCTAAAAAAAACGTCATCGCTTCTACTGGTGGTGTTTGTAAGTGGATTTCAAGGGACAGTTTTTTCACACCAGAATATTCTCGCCTGTGCTCAGAGGGAACCACGTGAAAAATATGCACCAGCAATAACCATACTGATTTTTATTTCCTTATCCGGCGTAAAAACACTTTTTCACCTATGCATGTTTTTTTGCCCAATTGTAATCCTTCTGATCCTCCCTCAGCGCTTTCCAGTTCCGCATTCACCAAAAGAAGCATGAATTCGAAATTAAAAAATGATATCTCAAAATGTAATTTCTGAATCAAATTTTTTAATGACAGGTAACATTTGTGTGCAATAGATGTCGCCACGTGTAAAATACTTAAAAAGCCATACTTCCTTGATCAATATATGTTTTTCAATTTATATAAAAAGTAAGGGGATGTGTCCTTTTCTAAAATTCTATATACATATGATAGGCATATGGTCTGTTTTCCACCGTTTTTCAATACGCTTAATAATGGCTCTAAAGAACTCAATCTATTTTAACCCAAAAAGAGTTTCCGAACTGTAGAATAAATATACCTTTTTTATTATATTTCTCATTACAATTATGAATTTGAAAATGGATGAGTGAGAGAACTACCTCAGTATGAGCGTCACGCTAATTTGTCCTTGAAAAAAACAAATACGTGGTTAGAAATTTTAAGATTGGTGAATTAAAGGTATTGTGAAACCATTCGTCGTAATTTTCATCTGTCTAACCCCCCCCCTAACCTATTAGTAAAGCATTATTTTGGGAAATAATGCGACATTTGATTTTGCTTATTCTTAGTCTATCCGCCAATTTAAATCTTCAATGCAATGATCTTTTATGCGTATCTTTAGAAATAAAGTTTCGAGCAACTGCATAGTCACAACCGGGGCACGAGATGAAGCCATACTTCAGCAAAAATGAGCTAAAGTATTCTCGTCTGATTGGAGAAAAAATTATAGCCAAGTGTACAACTGATGGAAAGAAGTAAGAAAGATTTGTCCCATGAAACCTAAAAGCCTGTATGAACGGAACACCCAAACATCTATGAGCAAAGCGAAGAGCTTGATAATTAAAACTATTATATTTAACGTTTAATGATGTTCAACGAACTCCGATGAAAGAAATTATTTAGGGCGACTTATTTAATGAACTTTTCTATTTGTTCCTGATGAAGTTGTTAGCGTGAAGAGGGAAACGAGTTTTATGCAAATACGCAGCTTAAATCTCGAAAATTTTATACCTAAAGCTTTATTTTACTCTTTTTTTATACATAGATTTCAATTCCATTCATGCTCTTTTTACCTCGCGGTAATCTGTGGTAGGAATTAGATGAATATAAAGAAAAGTAAGATTATGAGGTTTAAGAGAAAGTCTAAGTCCATTGTTTTAAATTGGAGGTCAAAAACTAGAGCAAGTAGAATAATTTACCTATCTCGGAAGTGTTTTGGAACAAGATGCTCAAAGTAAGAGAGACATATTAATAAGATTGTGTTGGGCAAAGAAACCCTCACAAGGATAATGGAATTAACGGTAGGGATTTACAGTAACGGCGTTAAATATAACAGAAAACTTTTATGTAGATGGTGGTTTTGTAATGCCCAGAAACATGGTCATTAAAGCAAGGTGTTAAGCATAGATTGGTGCCTTTTGAATCGTGACAAAGGGTGGAAAATTATGAAAAATTTTTAAATGGGCAGAAAGTAAATCAAATACGGAAGAGCTATCCATGATGGAGAGGAAAGGGATATTTTGCTAGATATCTAAAAGAGGTAGGAAATATGGATGCATTTTAATTGGCAGGCATTAAAGAGCATTTTAACTGGCAAGGATGTGTTGAATGATACGATACAAAGAGGGGAGGCAGACAGGGGAGGAAGGTGTTGGAATAGGAAAGGCATGTTGGACAGAACGAAGGGGGCTAGAAAATATTCGGAACTGTAGGAGGGTTGATTTTATGCGCATATTATCAGATTGTGTCATTTTGGACGAGGTTGGAAAATGCAGCGCTGACTAGTGTATGTACGAGGGTCATCCGGAAAGTAGTACCCGTTCGTGCCGCATGAAGTGCTGACGACGCGAGTAGCCGCTGGACGAGGTCAGATAGCTTCAGTGGCTTGTCTGCCTTCTCTGAGCCAAGTTGCGTGACGCTAGCATTGCCTGTGTTGTTTCTGTGATTGTTTACAATGTTTAAAAAAATTGAGAACGCCGCCAGTTGTGAAGTGAGGGCAGTGATTAAATTCCTCAATGCAAGAAACGTTCGCCCATGTGATTGATATTCATCGCCAATTAAAGGAGGTGTATGGAGACAATGTAATGGACGAGTCGTCTGTTCGGCGGTGGTGTCGCAACTTCAACATGGGGAGGGGGAACACACACGACGATGAGCGTTCGGGGAGACCGTCTGTCATTACAGACCAACTGGTGAGCTCAGTTGACGAATTCGTGAGGAACGATCGGCGCGTCACAATTGATGACATCTGTGAGCATTTTCCCAATGTTTTCTCGAACAATTGTTCATGAAATTGTTAAACACCATCTGCATTATGCAAAAATTTGTGCAAGATGGGTCCCTCGCGTATCTCAATGAGCTGGCGGCGAAGGACTATGCAGCAGGAATACAGAAACTTGTCACACGTTATGACAAATGCCTTAATTTGCTTGGAGATTATGTTGAGAAGTAGTTTAAAGTATCCTCTTTCAAATAAAATTTTTTATGTTTGTTAATATTTACTTTTGTGTCTTTATTTCACGAACGGGTACTACTTTCCGGATGACCCTCGTACATCCAAAACCTACCTTAAACGGTAGAATACCAATAATTATAAATCTGTAATACTGCTTTGATGTCCAGCTCTATTTATACAAGTATCGTAAACCTTTGGATGTTCGGAAAATCTTTGTCGGTAAGCCGTTTTGAGGGGGTGGGATCATGACCTCCCACAAACCTAAAACCTCCGCTGATAGCTCCAAAACTCATACATCACCGCACTTCACTCAATTAGCACTGGATTTACCTTTTTTCAAGCCCAATATGTACTCTTCTACGTCACCAATCAATCCATTAGGCCATTCCATTATTTCTGTAATTACGTAATAACTCAACTAAACCGTAACGGATATGTTGATCGGTCCGTCTTTATCATTTAAGAACTAAAATCAAATCCAATGATTACAGTCGCCCAGAGTATTGATTTTCCTTTTCTTCTAAGTTCAAAGATAGGAATTACCCGTTTACGACGGCTCAAGGAGGCCAGTAATAGAAACAACTGAAGTAGTAATAGCGATAATAATGTAACAACTTGAAAGCATAAAAATATAGGTCAAAGAGTTGATTGAGATATCTATCATTGCTCATTTTTTTAATTCTATTATTTATAATTATCGTGCAGAAACGGTTTCTTGCTCAAGAGTTCATACAGCTTCGCCTTCATGTAGGATAACTCGTATGTGTGCATCCGTATTGTATGGCTTAGTCACCTGTGACACTGGAGCATCAACCTCGATCACTGGAGAAGGACATATTCATCAGGAAAATTCTTTTTCAGGCCTTCGAATGTTGAGTCAAAGAGATATTCATGGTGTCTCCAAGATTATGTCACACCGTCGAATTTATATTCGTTCGGAGAAAACAGAAATATTTTCAAGAGAAAAGCAAACCATACACGGGGACAAGTTCGATACGGAACTTAGTTTTGTATCTGAGTGTTTGAAAACATAAGTAGACTGGAGATCATTGTCATTTAAGATGAATCAATAGAATGAAATGGATGGAAAAGAAAAAGAAAGGATGGCTTGGCAAGGTGAGGTAATAGAGACGTCCATTCGGAGAAATTCGAAGAAGGCGAGATAATATAGAATAAACTCAAGGTATGGATAGAGACAATGAGATGTTAAAGACTCTGATATACATTGAGAAAATGCTAAGAAAGTGAAGGAGAGGGATGTTAAACAAACTAGACATTAAAAGATTATTTTTCTATCATATTATTAATGTGAACGTTTCCCCCAGGGTATTAAATGTTTTTTTCTTTAGTGTGAGCCTAATTGGTTTCGGATTTAGCTTTGTTTACCGAAAAAATATGCTCCTGGAGTTGATCAGATACATAATTCATATCCTACGCAATCTAAATTAAAAAGAATTCCTATCCTTTTCTGTTTTATTCCCAAGCAATAATTTAATACTCTTTTTAATCCGAAGAATGGATCATCATAATATGGAACTTGACAGCAGTCCCTAGAATGCCTACCCTGACCGGTTGAATATATCTAATATTAATAATAATATTTACTATAGAATATCACCGAAAAGTTTAATATGTAAATTAGTTTTGTATGGTTCAGAAACTTGGTCGTTGATACATGAAAATACCGTATATTGATGGCATTGTAGAGATCTGGGTGTGGGATTGAATGGATAAAACAAACAAATGGACGAGAATGAAAATAAACGATGAAGTCCTCAGTATGGTAGGAGAATAGATAAGATAGTTTGGGAGATATTCGTAGAAGACAAGACAAGAAAAGTGGAAGCAGGAAACACATAATAGATAATTTACATGATGAAATATCATGCATATTACAATTAAACATTTTTTAAATCATTTCAACGTCATAGTAATATCAATAAAAATACCGTATTTAATCCGTTTATAATATTAAAATATTAAACACTTTTTGCATGGGTATTACCGATTTGTACGTAGCACATACGTGTACCAAAAGTAGTTATTTTATTTTCATAGTGATACTGATCAAATAAGGGAGAGGTACGACGGTAATACAAAAAGAGAAAAGCGTCTAATATTTTTAGAAATGGAGATTAACGTTTTTTTTTAAAATAACTTATGCAACATCTGAAATCTTGAAAACTCATGCATATTTTTCCCAACTATGCCCACTTTGCTAGATACATTCTTGTAGGGTTGGTATGACATTAGAATACTAAGAATGCCCACGCGACATGTCAATTATTGAAAATAAATGTTTCTATCCACATTTTGGGAATAGCGCATTAGTATTTAAGGATGTGATATTTTTTTTAAAGTTACTTTTATATAAATCTTATAATTGTTGAATTATAGCCCATTTCAGTGATACTTTGGTGCCTGGAAGTTTAATTTTTCCTCTATTCCTGGTTCCCCATGAAATATTTCCTTCATCTCCAAGTGCATTCCTTATTTGATGCATTCATAGCAAACATTCACTGAGTTAGTTTTTTTGTAATAAAAGTAGGC